>NW_028275069.1:0-89659 GCF_037043125.1 Eumetopias jubatus | reverse complement strand
GACTTCGCTCTCCGCTTCGAAGGTGCCTGCCGTCCGTTACACGAAGAAGGATGTGTATGGAAATGGATGACTGCGGAAGGCATAAGGAAGATGGCATGCGTTTGTTTAACTCTAAGAACAAGTCTCGAGGGTTTCCCGTCTTCGACTACCATCTCTTCTCGTAAGGATGCGAAGCCGCTCCTTAAACCTCGTGTGAACGAAAAGAGATGGAACGCGCGATACCGCACAGTGAGGAACACGTTGTGCGGAGGGTTTCTCTCCATTACGTCCTGTGTCATGGAGGTGGATGGGTCTTGCAATGTACGTGGGCTAGCCTCAGTAGCAGTAGTAGCCTGACACTGAATTCTGAGAAACAAGGCCATGTCAAACAGGCTTTCGCGCTAACATCGTGGTGCTTGAAGAAAGAAGCCTTTGGAGACATGTGCGTTGCTATATAAGGTAGGCGTCTTACACTCACCTCTCACGAAACCAAACTGTAGGGAACTAGTCTTTCCACTACCGCCTCCCGGGAAGAAGTTGGAAGAACTTTCCGACGTTCAAAGTGAAGGCACAAATGCTGGGCCGTCTACCACTGTTTGAGAGAGGAGTTGTGTCTCAAGCTCCTGTCAACCCAGATCTTGCTTCGGGAAGAGAGAAGCGTTTTCAGGACTTCGTGTGAAAGCGTAAGGACAATGCCATAGGCTGAATGGTGAAGGAAAATGTGGGTCGAATGCGACCACCAACTAACAAGTTGTCCCCTAGGGAGGTGTGTGTCTGGAAATGGGAGGAAGCGTAAGGAACGAGCTGTACACTTAAGTCTAAGAGACAATGCTGTGGAGGAGCGGTCCTTCGACTCCCCGCCTCCTTTCCTAAGGATCGAAGCAGCTTGACGCCGAGTGTGAACGGAAGCAGAGGAAAAGCCTGCTATACCTTACTCGGGGAACCACTTTGTATGGAGGGCTTCTCTCAATGAACACCACGGCTCACGACGCTAGAAGGGTTTTCAAACGTACGTGAGTTCGCCAAAGGAAAGCCACAGACTACACTGTGCGAAACAAGTCTGTGTCAAACCGCGCCTTCGAGCTTCCATCTGGCTTCACGGGGAAAACCTAGTCACAACATGAACGTGTGGAGCCCTAAACAGCGGCGTGCACGTCGGTCTGAAGAAACACCACTGCAGAGAAACCGTGTTTCTCCCAACCTCTTCCCTGAAAATGGTAGTCTATTCCAAGGTAAGGTGTGACAGCGCAAGGCATGTGCCCCATGCCTGCGCCACGGGAAATAAGGAGTGGAGATTGTCTCTCCCGGTTCAAACCTTGTTCCGTGAGAAATGTTTTCAAGAGTACGAGAGAGAGCAGAGGGAAAAGGTCATGCCTTTAAGTCTGAGAAGGAAACCCTGGAAAGCCGTACGCCTACGTATGAGCGGCATTCTGGCGCGAACGTGTGAAGGCATAAAGAATGTGTCCTGGGACGGTGCTTGACAAACCCTTGTGAAGAAGTCTTCCCTCAGCTATCATATGGTTTCAGGAAGATAAAAGTGTTTTCCGCCGTGGGCGCGAAGGCACGAGGGACGTGCCCTAGAGTGAGCTGTCCGTTTCGAATGTGCCGCCCGTCGTTCCACGAAGAAGGGTGAGTATGGAAATGTATGATGTGAGGAAGCATAGGGAAGATTGCCTACGGGTGTTTAACTCTAAGGACAAATCTAGAGGGTTGCCGTCCGTCGACGACCAGCTCTTTCCCTACGGATGGAAGCGCCGTGTTAAAGCTTAGGGCGAGAGAAAAGAGACGGAATGCGAGATACACCACAGTGGGGAACACGTTGTGTGGAGGGCTTCTCTCCACCAAAGTCTTGGGTCACGAATTTGGAAGGGCCTTCAAATGTACGTGAGCTAGCGTCAGCAGAGCCTTCCACTGAACTCAGAGAAACGAGGCCGCGTCAAACATGATTTCGTGCTAACCCCTTGGTTCGCGAAGCGCGAAGCCTTTGAGATATGTGTGTGAGGGTCTTGCACTCACCTCTCAAGAAACAAAACGGTAGAGCAATAGTCTTCCCACTACCATCTACAGGGAAGAAGACGGAGGAAATGTCCCACGTTAAAAGTGAAGGCGCAAGTTACTGTGCCATAGAGCCCTGCTTGGGAAAGAACTTGTGTCGAAAGCTTCTCCCAACTCAGATCTTGTTTCGGGAAGATAGAAGCGCTGTCGGTACTTTGTGTGAAAACACAAGGAAAATGCCACACGCTGAATTGTGAAGAGAAATGTGGGTCGAACGTGACCACCAACACACTCGTTGTCCCTAGAGAGGTGTGTGTCTGGAAGTGGAGGAAGCGTAACGGACGTGCTATACACTTAACTCCAAGAAACAACGCTGTGGAGGTGCGGTCCTTCGACTGCCCTTCTTCTTTGCTAAGGAACGAAGCGGCTGAAGCCAAGTGTGAAAGGAAACGGAGGCAAGGAAGGGTGATATGCCTCACTCGCGGCACAACTTCTGATGGAGGCTTTCTCAACGAACACCATGTGTCACGAAGATAGAAGGGTTTGCGAAAGTATGTGACTTCGCCAAAGGAAAGGCATACACGAATCTCGGCGAACCACGTCTGTGTCGATCGCGACTTCGAGCTTCCATCTGGGTTCCCGAGGAACCCATAGTCACAATAATGTATGTGTTGTATCCTACTGCAGAAACACCACTGCAGAGAAACCGTGCGTCTACTATCACCTTCCCTGAAACTGGTAGACTTTTGCAATGGAAGTGGGAAATCGCAAGGAATGTGCCCCGTGCCTGTGCCACGGAAGTAACTAGTGTAAATGTCTGTCGCGATTGGAATCCTGTTCCGTGAGAAGCAGTTTCCAAGAGTATGAGAGAGAGCAGATGGAAAAGGTCATGGTTTGAAGCGTGAGAAGGAGACCCGTCAGGAAAGCCATACACGTAAGTCGGGGAAGCACTTTCGCGTGACATGGTGAAGGCATCTAGAATGTGCCCTGTGACGGTGCTCGAGAAACCACTTGTGAAGAAGGCTTCCCTCAACTGCCGTATCGTTTCCGTAGGAGGGAAACTGTTTTCCGTAGTGGGTGTGAAGGCATAAGGGACGTAGACGAGACTTCGCTCTCCGCTTCGAAGGTGCCTGCCGTCGTTACACGAAGAAGGATGTGTATGGAAATGGATGACTGCGGAAGCATAAGGAAGATGGCATGCGTTTGTTTAACTCTAAGAACAAGTCTCGAGGGTTCCCGTCCTTCGACTACCATCTCTTCTCGTAAGGATGCGAAGCCGCTCCTTAAACCTCGTGTGAACGAAAAGAGATGGAACGCGCGATACCGCACAGTGAGGAACACGTTGTGCGGAGGGTTTCTCTCCATTACGTCCTGTGTCATGGAGGTGGATGGGTCTTGCAATGTACGTGGGCTAGCCTCAGTAGCAGTAGTAGCCTGACACTGAATTCTGAGAAACAAGGCCATGTCAAAACAGGCTTTCGCGCTAACATCGTGGTGCTTGAAGAAAGAGCCTTTGGAGACATGTGCGTTGCTATATAGGTAGGCGTCTTACACTCACCTCTCACGAAACCAAACTGTAGGGAACTAGTCTTTCCACTACCGCCTCCGGGGAAGAAGTTGGAAGAACTTTCCGACGTTCAAAGTGAAGGCACAAATGCTGGGCCGTCTACCACTGTTTGAGAGAGGAGTTGTGTCTCAAGCTCCTGTCAACCCAGATCTTGCTTCTGGGAAGAGAGAAGCGTTTTCAGGACTTCGTGTGAAAGCGTAAGGACAATGCCATAGGCTGAATGGTGAAGGAAAATGTGGGTCGAATGCGACCACCAACTAACAAGTTGTCCCCTAGGGAGGTTGTGTCTGGAAATGGGAGGAAGCGTAAGGAACGAGCTGTACACTTAAGTCTAAGAGACAATGCTGTGGAGGAGCCGTCCTTCGACTCCCCGCCTCCTTTCCTAAGGATCGAAGCAGCTTGACGCCGAGTGTGAACGGAAGCAGAGGAAAAGCCTGCTATACCTTACTCGGGGAACCACTTTGTATGGAGGGCTTCTCTCAATGAACACCACGGCTCACGACGCTAGAAGGGTTTCAAACGTACGTGAGTTCGCCAAAGGAAAGCCACAGACTACACTGTGCGAAACAAGTCTGTGTCAAACCGCGCCTTCGAGCTTCCATCTGGCTTCACGGGGAAAACCTAGTCACAACATGAACGTGTGGAGCCCTAAACAGGCGGCGTGCACGTCGGTCTGAAGAAACACCACTGCAGAGAAACCGTGTTTCTCCCAACCTCTTCCCTGAAAATGGTAGTCCATTCCAAGGTAAGTGTGACAGCGCAAGGCATGTGCCCCATGCCTGCGCCACGGAAATAAGGAGTGGAGATTGTCTCTCCCGGTTCAAACCTTGTTCCGTGAGAAATGTTTTCAAGAGTACGAGGAGAGAGCAGAGGGAAAAGGTCATGCCTTTAAGTCTGAGAAGGAAACCCTGGAAAGCCGTACGCCTACGTATGAGCGGCATTCTGGCGCGAACGTGTGAAGGCATAAAGAATGTGTCCTGGGACGGTGCTTGACAAACCCCTTGTGAAGAAGTCTTCCTCAGCTATCATATGGTTTCAGGAAGATAAAAGTGTTTTCCGCCGTGGGCGTGAAGGCACGAGGGACGTGCCCTAGAGTGAGCTGTCCGTTTCGAATGTGCCGCCCGTCGTTCCACGAAGAAGGGTGAGTATGGAAATGTATGATGTGAGGAAGCATAGGGAAGATTGCCTACGGGTGTTTAACTCTAAGGACAAATCTAGAGGGTTGCCGTCCGTCGACGACCAGCTCTTTCCCTACGGATGGAAGCGCCGTGTTAAAGCTTAGGGCGAGAGAAAAGAGACGGAATGCGAGATACACCACAGTGGGGAACACGTTGTGTGGAGGGCTTCTCTCCACCAAAGTCTTGGGTCACGAATTTGGAAGGGCCTTCAAATGTACGTGAGCTAGCGTCAGCAGAGCCTTCCACTGAACTCAGAGAAACGAGGCCGCGTCAAACATGATTTCGTGCTAACCCTTGGTTCGCGAAGCGCGAAGCCTTTTGAGATATGTGTGTGAGGGTCTTGCACTCACCTCTCAAGAAACAAAACGGTAGAGCAATAGTCTTCCCACTACCATCTACAGGGAAGAAGACGGAGGAAATGTCCCACGTTAAAAGTGAAGGCGCAAGTTACTGTGCCATAGAGCCCTGCTTGGGAAGAACTTGTGTCGAAAGCTTCTCCCAACTCAGATCTTGTTTCGGGAAGATAGAAGCGCTGTCGGTACTTTGTGTGAAAACACAAGGAAAATGCCACACGCTGAATTGTGAAGAGAAATGTGGGTCGAACGTGACCACCAACACACTCGTTGTCCCCTAGAGAGGTGTGTGTCTGGAAGTGGGAGGAAGCGTAACGGACGTGCTATACACTTAACTCCAAGAAACAACGCTGTGGAGGTGCGGTCCTTCGACTGCCCTTCTTCTTTGCTAAGGAACGAAGCGGCTTGAAGCCAAGTGTGAAAGGAAACGGAGGGCAAGGAAGGGTGATATGCCTCACTCGCGGCACAACTTCTGATGGAGGGCTTTTCTCAACGAACACCATGTGTCACGAAGATAGAAGGGTTTGCGAAAGTATGTGACTTCGCCAAAGGAAAGGCATACACGAATCTCGGCGAACCACGTCTGTGTCGATCGCGACTTCGAGCTTCCATCTGGGTTCCCGAGGAACCCATAGTCACATAATGTATGTGTTGTATCCTACTGCAGAAACACCACTGCAGAGAAACCGTGCGTCTACTATCACCTTCCCTGAAACTGGTAGACTTTTGCAATGGAAGTGGGAAATCGCAAGGAATGTGCCCCGTGCCTGTGCCACGGAAGTAACTAGTGTAAATGTCTGTCGCGATTGGAATCCTGTTCCGTGAGAAGCGTTTCCAAGAGTATGAGAGAGAGCAGATGGAAAAGGTCATGGTTTGAAGCGTGAGAAGGAGACCCGTCAGGAAAGCCATACACGTAAGTCGGGGAAGCACTTTCGCGTGACATGGTGAAGGCATCTAGAATGTGCCCTGTGACGGTGCTCGAGAAACCACTTGTGAAGAAGGCTTCCCTCAACTGCCGTATCGTTTCCGTAGGAGGAAACTGTTTTCCGTAGTGGGTGTGAAGGCATAAGGGACGTAGACGAGACTTCGCTCTCCGCTTCGAAGGTGCCTGCCGTCGTTACACGAAGAAGGATGTGTATGGAAATGGATGACTGCGGAAGCATAAGGAAGATGGCATGCGTTTGTTTAACTCTAAGAACAAGTCTCGAGGGTTCCCGTCCTTCGACTACCATCTCTTCTCGTAAGGATGCGAAGCCGCTCCTTAAACCTCGTGTGAACGAAAAGAGATGGAACGCGCGATACCGCACAGTGAGGAACACGTTGTGCGGAGGGTTTCTCTCCATTACGTCCTGTGTCATGGAGGTGGATGGGTCTTGCAATGTACGTGGGCTAGCCTCAGTAGCAGTAGTAGCCTGACACTGAATTCTGAGAAACAAGGCCATGTCAAACAGGCTTTCGCGCTAACATCGTGGTGCTTGAAGAAAGAAGCCTTTGGAGACATGTGCGTTGCTATATAAGGTAGGCGTCTTACACTCACCTCTCACGAAACCAAACTGTAGGGAACTAGTCTTTCCACTACCGCCTCCGGGGAAGAAGTTGGAAGAACTTTCCGACGTTCAAAGTGAAGGCACAAATGCTGGGCCGTCTACCACTGTTTGAGAGAGGAGTTGTGTCTCAAGCTCCTGTCAACCCAGATCTTGCTTCGGGAAGAGAGAAGCGTTTTCAGGACTTCGTGTGAAAGCGTAAGGACAATGCCATAGGCTGAATGGTGAAGGAAAATGTGGGTCGAATGCGACCACCAACTAACAAGTTGTCCCCTAGGGAGGTGTGTGTCTGGAAATGGGAGGAAGCGTAAGGAACGAGCTGTACACTTAAGTCTAAGAGACAATGCTGTGGAGGAGCCGTCCTTCGACTCCCCGCCTCCTTTCCTAAGGATCGAAGCAGCTTGACGCCGAGTGTGAACGGAAGCAGAGGAAAAGCCTGCTATACCTTACTCGGGGAACCACTTTGTATGGAGGGCTTCTCTCAATGAACACCACGGCTCACGACGCTAGAAGGGTTTTCAAACGTACGTGAGTTCGCCAAAGGAAAGCCACAGACTACACTGTGCGAAACAAGTCTGTGTCAAACCGCGCCTTCGAGCTTCCATCTGGCTTCACGGGGAAAACCTAGTCACAACATGAACGTGTGGAGCCCTAAACAGGCGGCGTGCACGTCGGTCTGAAGAAACACCACTGCAGAGAAACCGTGTTTCTCCCAACCTCTTCCCTGAAAATGGTAGTCTATTCCAAGGTAAGTGTGACAGCGCAAGGCATGTGCCCCATGCCTGCGCCACGGAAATAAGGAGTGGAGATTGTCTCTCCCGGTTCAAACCTTGTTCCGTGAGAAATGTTTTCAAGAGTACGAGAGAGAGCAGAGGGAAAAGGTCATGCCTTTAAGTCTGAGAAGGAAACCCTGGAAAGCCGTACGCCTACGTATGAGCGGCATTCTGGCGCGAACGTGTGAAGGCATAAAGAATGTGTCCTGGGACGGTGCTTGACAAACCCCTTGTGAAGAAGTCTTCCCTCAGCTATCATATGGTTTCAGGAAGATAAAAGTGTTTTCCGCCGTGGGCGTGAAGGCACGAGGGACGTGCCCTAGAGTGAGCTGTCCGTTTCGAATGTGCCGCCCGTCGTTCCACGAAGAAGGGTGAGTATGGAAATGTATGATGTGAGGAAGCATAGGGAAGATTGCCTACGGGTGTTTAACTCTAAGGACAAATCTAGAGGGTTGCCGTCCGTCGACGACCAGCTCTTTCCCTACGGATGGAAGCGCCGTGTTAAAGCTTAGGGCGAGAGAAAAGAGACGGAATGCGAGATACACCACAGTGGGGAACACGTTGTGTGGAGGGCTTCTCTCCACCAAAGTCTTGGGTCACGAATTTGGAAGGGCCTTCAAATGTACGTGAGCTAGCGTCAGCAGAGCCTTCCACTGAACTCAGAGAAACGAGGCCGCGTCAAACATGATTTCGTGCTAACCCCTTGGTTCGCGAAGCGCGAAGCCTTTTGAGATATGTGTGTGAGGGTCTTGCACTCACCTCTCAAGAAACAAAACGGTAGAGCAATAGTCTTCCCACTACCATCTACAGGGAAGAAGACGGAGGAAATGTCCCACGTTAAAAGTGAAGGCGCAAGTTACTGTGCCATAGAGCCCTGCTTGGGAAAGAACTTGTGTCGAAAGCTTCTCCCAACTCAGATCTTGTTTCGGGAAGATAGAAGCGCTGTCGGTACTTTGTGTGAAAACACAAGGAAAATGCCACACGCTGAATTGTGAAGAGAAATGTGGGTCGAACGTGACCACCAACACACTCGTTGTCCCCTAGAGAGGTGTGTGTCTGGAAGTGGGAGGAAGCGTAACGGACGTGCTATACACTTAACTCCAAGAAACAACGCTGTGGAGGTGCGGTCCTTCGACTGCCCTTCTTCTTTGCTAAGGAACGAAGCGGCTTGAAGCCAAGTGTGAAAGGAAACGGAGGGCAAGGAAGGGTGATATGCCTCACTCGCGGCACAACTTCTGATGGAGGGCTTTTCTCAACGAACACCATGTGTCACGAAGATAGAAGGGTTTGCGAAAGTATGTGACTTCGCCAAAGGAAAGGCATACACGAATCTCGGCGAACCACGTCTGTGTCGATCGCGACTTCGAGCTTCCATCTGGGTTCCCGAGGAACCCATAGTCACATAATGTATGTGTTGTATCCTACTGCAGAAACACCACTGCAGAGAAACCGTGCGTCTACTATCACCTTCCCTGAAACTGGTAGACTTTTGCAATGGAAGTGGGAAATCGCAAGGAATGTGCCCCGTGCCTGTGCCACGGAAGTAACTAGTGTAAATGTCTGTCGCGATTGGAATCCTGTTCCGTGAGAAGCGTTTCCAAGAGTATGAGAGAGAGCAGATGGAAAAGGTCATGGTTTGAAGCGTGAGAAGGAGACCCGTCAGGAAAGCCATACACGTAAGTCGGGGAAGCACTTTCGCGTGACATGGTGAAGGCATCTAGAATGTGCCCTGTGACGGTGCTCGAGAAACCACTTGTGAAGAAGGCTTCCCTCAACTGCCGTATCGTTTCCGTAGGAGGAAACTGTTTTCCGTAGTGGGTGTGAAGGCATAAGGGACGTAGACGAGACTTCGCTCTCCGCTTCGAAGGTGCCTGCCGTCGTTACACGAAGAAGGATGTGTATGGAAATGGATGACTGCGGAAGCATAAGGAAGATGGCATGCGTTTGTTTAACTCTAAGAACAAGTCTCGAGGGTTCCCGTCCTTCGACTACCATCTCTTCTCGTAAGGATGCGAAGCCGCTCCTTAAACCTCGTGTGAACGAAAAGAGATGGAACGCGCGATACCGCACAGTGAGGAACACGTTGTGCGGAGGGTTTCTCTCCATTACGTCCTGTGTCATGGAGGTGGATGGGTCTTGCAATGTACGTGGGCTAGCCTCAGTAGCAGTAGTAGCCTGACACTGAATTCTGAGAAACAAGGCCATGTCAAACAGGCTTTCGCGCTAACATCGTGGTGCTTGAAGAAAGAAGCCTTTGGAGACATGTGCGTTGCTATATAAGGTAGGCGTCTTACACTCACCTCTCACGAAACCAAACTGTAGGGAACTAGTCTTTCCACTACCGCCTCCGGGGAAGAAGTTGGAAGAACTTTCCGACGTTCAAAGTGAAGGCACAAATGCTGGGCCGTCTACCACTGTTTGAGAGAGGAGTTGTGTCTCAAGCTCCTGTCAACCCAGATCTTGCTTCGGGAAGAGAGAAGCGTTTTCAGGACTTCGTGTGAAAGCGTAAGGACAATGCCATAGGCTGAATGGTGAAGGAAAATGTGGGTCGAATGCGACCACCAACTAACAAGTTGTCCCCTAGGGAGGTGTGTGTCTGGAAATGGGAGGAAGCGTAAGGAACGAGCTGTACACTTAAGTCTAAGAGACAATGCTGTGGAGGAGCCGTCCTTCGACTCCCCGCCTCCTTTCCTAAGGATCGAAGCAGCTTGACGCCGAGTGTGAACGGAAGCAGAGGAAAAGCCTGCTATACCTTACTCGGGGAACCACTTTGTATGGAGGGCTTCTCTCAATGAACACCACGGCTCACGACGCTAGAAGGGTTTTCAAACGTACGTGAGTTCGCCAAAGGAAAGCCACAGACTACACTGTGCGAAACAAGTCTGTGTCAAACCGCGCCTTCGAGCTTCCATCTGGCTTCACGGGGAAAACCTAGTCACAACATGAACGTGTGGAGCCCTAAACAGGCGGCGTGCACGTCGGTCTGAAGAAACACCACTGCAGAGAAACCGTGTTTCTCCCAACCTCTTCCCTGAAAATGGTAGTCCATTCCAAGGTAAGTGTGACAGCGCAAGGCATGTGCCCCATGCCTGCGCCACGGAAATAAGGAGTGGAGATTGTCTCTCCCGGTTCAAACCTTGTTCCGTGAGAAATGTTTTCAAGAGTACGAGAGAGAGCAGAGGGAAAAGGTCATGCCTTTAAGTCTGAGAAGGAAACCCTGGAAAGCCGTACGCCTACGTATGAGCGGCATTCTGGCGCGAACGTGTGAAGGCATAAAGAATGTGTCCTGGGACGGTGCTTGACAAACCCCTTGTGAAGAAGTCTTCCCTCAGCTATCATATGGTTTCAGGAAGATAAAAGTGTTTTCCGCCGTGGGCGCGAAGGCACGAGGGACGTGCCCTAGAGTGAGCTGTCCGTTTCGAATGTGCCGCCCGTCGTTCCACGAAGAAGGGTGAGTATGGAAATGTATGATGTGAGGAAGCATAGGGAAGATTGCCTACGGGTGTTTAACTCTAAGGACAAATCTAGAGGGTTGCCGTCCGTCGACGACCAGCTCTTTCCCTACGGATGGAAGCGCCGTGTTAAAGCTTAGGGCGAGAGAAAAGAGACGGAATGCGAGATACACCACAGTGGGGAACACGTTGTGTGGAGGGCTTCTCTCCACCAAAGTCTTGGGTCACGAATTTGGAAGGGCCTTCAAATGTACGTGAGCTAGCGTCAGCAGAGCCTTCCACTGAACTCAGAGAAACGAGGCCGCGTCAAACATGATTTCGTGCTAACCCCTTGGTTCGCGAAGCGCGAAGCCTTTTGAGATATGTGTGTGAGGGTCTTGCACTCACCTCTCAAGAAACAAAACGGTAGAGCAATAGTCTTCCCACTACCATCTACAGGGAAGAAGACGGAGGAAATGTCCCACGTTAAAAGTGAAGGCGCAAGTTACTGTGCCATAGAGCCCTGCTTGGGAAAGAACTTGTGTCGAAAGCTTCTCCCAACTCAGATCTTGTTTCGGGAAGATAGAAGCGCTGTCGGTACTTTGTGTGAAAACACAAGGAAAATGCCACACGCTGAATTGTGAAGAGAAATGTGGGTCGAACGTGACCACCAACACACTCGTTGTCCCCTAGAGAGGTGTGTGTCTGGAAGTGGGAGGAAGCGTAACGGACGTGCTATACACTTAACTCCAAGAAACAACGCTGTGGAGGTGCGGTCCTTCGACTGCCCTTCTTCTTTGCTAAGGAACGAAGCGGCTTGAAGCCAAGTGTGAAAGGAAACGGAGGGCAAGGAAGGGTGATATGCCTCACTCGCGGCACAACTTCTGATGGAGGGCTTTTCTCAACGAACACCATGTGTCACGAAGATAGAAGGGTTTGCGAAAGTATGTGACTTCGCCAAAGGAAAGGCATACACGAATCTCGGCGAACCACGTCTGTGTCGATCGCGACTTCGAGCTTCCATCTGGGTTCCCGAGGAACCCATAGTCACATAATGTATGTGTTGTATCCTACTGCAGAAACACCACTGCAGAGAAACCGTGCGTCTACTATCACCTTCCCTGAAACTGGTAGACTTTTGCAATGGAAGTGGGAAATCGCAAGGAATGTGCCCCGTGCCTGTGCCACGGAAGTAACTAGTGTAAATGTCTGTCGCGATTGGAATCCTGTTCCGTGAGAAGCGTTTCCAAGAGTATGAGAGAGAGCAGATGGAAAAGGTCATGGTTTGAAGCGTGAGAAGGAGACCCGTCAGGAAAGCCATACACGTAAGTCGGGGAAGCACTTTCGCGTGACATGGTGAAGGCATCTAGAATGTGCCCTGTGACGGTGCTCGAGAAACCACTTGTGAAGAAGGCTTCCCTCAACTGCCGTATCGTTTCCGTAGGAGGAAACTGTTTTCCGTAGTGGGTGTGAAGGCATAAGGGACGTAGACGAGACTTCGCTCTCCGCTTCGAAGGTGCCTGCCGTCGTTACACGAAGAAGGATGTGTATGGAAATGGATGACTGCGGAAGCATAAGGAAGATGGCATGCGTTTGTTTAACTCTAAGAACAAGTCTCGAGGGTTCCCGTCCTTCGACTACCATCTCTTCTCGTAAGGATGCGAAGCCGCTCCTTAAACCTCGTGTGAACGAAAAGAGATGGAACGCGCGATACCGCACAGTGAGGAACACGTTGTGCGGAGGGTTTCTCTCCATTACGTCCTGTGTCATGGAGGTGGATGGGTCTTGCAATGTACGTGGGCTAGCCTCAGTAGCAGTAGTAGCCTGACACTGAATTCTGAGAAACAAGGCCATGTCAAACAGGCTTTCGCGCTAACATCGTGGTGCTTGAAGAAAGAAGCCTTTGGAGACATGTGCGTTGCTATATAAGGTAGGCGTCTTACACTCACCTCTCACGAAACCAAACTGTAGGGAACTAGTCTTTCCACTACCGCCTCCGGGGAAGAAGTTGGAAGAACTTTCCGACGTTCAAAGTGAAGGCACAAATGCTGGGCCGTCTACCACTGTTTGAGAGAGGAGTTGTGTCTCAAGCTCCTGTCAACCCAGATCTTGCTTCGGGAAGAGAGAAGCGTTTTCAGGACTTCGTGTGAAAGCGTAAGGACAATGCCATAGGCTGAATGGTGAAGGAAAATGTGGGTCGAATGCGACCACCAACTAACAAGTTGTCCCCTAGGGAGGTGTGTGTCTGGAAATGGGAGGAAGCGTAAGGAACGAGCTGTACACTTAAGTCTAAGAGACAATGCTGTGGAGGAGCCGTCCTTCGACTCCCCGCCTCCTTTCCTAAGGATCGAAGCAGCTTGACGCCGAGTGTGAACGGAAGCAGAGGAAAAGCCTGCTATACCTTACTCGGGGAACCACTTTGTATGGAGGGCTTCTCTCAATGAACACCACGGCTCACGACGCTAGAAGGGTTTTCAAACGTACGTGAGTTCGCCAAAGGAAAGCCACAGACTACACTGTGCGAAACAAGTCTGTGTCAAACCGCGCCTTCGAGCTTCCATCTGGCTTCACGGGGAAAACCTAGTCACAACATGAACGTGTGGAGCCCTAAACAGGCGGCGTGCACGTCGGTCTGAAGAAACACCACTGCAGAGAAACCGTGTTTCTCCCAACCTCTTCCCTGAAAATGGTAGTCCATTCCAAGGTAAGTGTGACAGCGCAAGGCATGTGCCCCATGCCTGCGCCACGGAAATAAGGAGTGGAGATTGTCTCTCCCGGTTCAAACCTTGTTCCGTGAGAAATGTTTTCAAGAGTACGAGAGAGAGCAGAGGGAAAAGGTCATGCCTTTAAGTCTGAGAAGGAAACCCTGGAAAGCCGTACGCCTACGTATGAGCGGCATTCTGGCGCGAACGTGTGAAGGCATAAAGAATGTGTCCTGGGACGGTGCTTGACAAACCCCTTGTGAAGAAGTCTTCCCTCAGCTATCATATGGTTTCAGGAAGATAAAAGTGTTTTCCGCCGTGGGCGCGAAGGCACGAGGGACGTGCCCTAGAGTGAGCTGTCCGTTTCGAATGTGCCGCCCGTCGTTCCACGAAGAAGGGTGAGTATGGAAATGTATGATGTGAGGAAGCATAGGGAAGATTGCCTACGGGTGTTTAACTCTAAGGACAAATCTAGAGGGTTGCCGTCCGTCGACGACCAGCTCTTTCCCTACGGATGGAAGCGCCGTGTTAAAGCTTAGGGCGAGAGAAAAGAGACGGAATGCGAGATACACCACAGTGGGGAACACGTTGTGTGGAGGGCTTCTCTCCACCAAAGTCTTGGGTCACGAATTTGGAAGGGCCTTCAAATGTACGTGAGCTAGCGTCAGCAGAGCCTTCCACTGAACTCAGAGAAACGAGGCCGCGTCAAACATGATTTCGTGCTAACCCCTTGGTTCGCGAAGCGCGAAGCCTTTTGAGATATGTGTGTGAGGGTCTTGCACTCACCTCTCAAGAAACAAAACGGTAGAGCAATAGTCTTCCCACTACCATCTACAGGGAAGAAGACGGAGGAAATGTCCCACGTTAAAAGTGAAGGCGCAAGTTACTGTGCCATAGAGCCCTGCTTGGGAAAGAACTTGTGTCGAAAGCTTCTCCCAACTCAGATCTTGTTTCGGGAAGATAGAAGCGCTGTCGGTACTTTGTGTGAAAACACAAGGAAAATGCCACACGCTGAATTGTGAAGAGAAATGTGGGTCGAACGTGACCACCAACACACTCGTTGTCCCCTAGAGAGGTGTGTGTCTGGAAGTGGGAGGAAGCGTAACGGACGTGCTATACACTTAACTCCAAGAAACAACGCTGTGGAGGTGCGGTCCTTCGACTGCCCTTCTTCTTTGCTAAGGAACGAAGCGGCTTGAAGCCAAGTGTGAAAGGAAACGGAGGGCAAGGAAGGGTGATATGCCTCACTCGCGGCACAACTTCTGATGGAGGGCTTTTCTCAACGAACACCATGTGTCACGAAGATAGAAGGGTTTGCGAAAGTATGTGACTTCGCCAAAGGAAAGGCATACACGAATCTCGGCGAACCACGTCTGTGTCGATCGCGACTTCGAGCTTCCATCTGGGTTCCCGAGGAACCCATAGTCACATAATGTATGTGTTGTATCCTACTGCAGAAACACCACTGCAGAGAAACCGTGCGTCTACTATCACCTTCCCTGAAACTGGTAGACTTTTGCAATGGAAGTGGGAAATCGCAAGGAATGTGCCCCGTGCCTGTGCCACGGAAGTAACTAGTGTAAATGTCTGTCGCGATTGGAATCCTGTTCCGTGAGAAGCGTTTCCAAGAGTATGAGAGAGAGCAGATGGAAAAGGTCATGGTTTGAAGCGTGAGAAGGAGACCCGTCAGGAAAGCCATACACGTAAGTCGGGGAAGCACTTTCGCGTGACATGGTGAAGGCATCTAGAATGTGCCCTGTGACGGTGCTCGAGAAACCACTTGTGAAGAAGGCTTCCCTCAACTGCCGTATCGTTTCCGTAGGAGGAAACTGTTTTCCGTAGTGGGTGTGAAGGCATAAGGGACGTAGACGAGACTTCGCTCTCCGCTTCGAAGGTGCCTGCCGTCGTTACACGAAGAAGGATGTGTATGGAAATGGATGACTGCGGAAGCATAAGGAAGATGGCATGCGTTTGTTTAACTCTAAGAACAAGTCTCGAGGGTTCCCGTCCTTCGACTACCATCTCTTCTCGTAAGGATGCGAAGCCGCTCCTTAAACCTCGTGTGAACGAAAAGAGATGGAACGCGCGATACCGCACAGTGAGGAACACGTTGTGCGGAGGGTTTCTCTCCATTACGTCCTGTGTCATGGAGGTGGATGGGTCTTGCAATGTACGTGGGCTAGCCTCAGTAGCAGTAGTAGCCTGACACTGAATTCTGAGAAACAAGGCCATGTCAAACAGGCTTTCGCGCTAACATCGTGGTGCTTGAAGAAAGAAGCCTTTGGAGACATGTGCGTTGCTATATAAGGTAGGCGTCTTACACTCACCTCTCACGAAACCAAACTGTAGGGAACTAGTCTTTCCACTACCGCCTCCGGGGAAGAAGTTGGAAGAACTTTCCGACGTTCAAAGTGAAGGCACAAATGCTGGGCCGTCTACCACTGTTTGAGAGAGGAGTTGTGTCTCAAGCTCCTGTCAACCCAGATCTTGCTTCGGGAAGAGAGAAGCGTTTTCAGGACTTCGTGTGAAAGCGTAAGGACAATGCCATAGGCTGAATGGTGAAGGAAAATGTGGGTCGAATGCGACCACCAACTAACAAGTTGTCCCCTAGGGAGGTGTGTGTCTGGAAATGGGAGGAAGCGTAAGGAACGAGCTGTACACTTAAGTCTAAGAGACAATGCTGTGGAGGAGCCGTCCTTCGACTCCCCGCCTCCTTTCCTAAGGATCGAAGCAGCTTGACGCCGAGTGTGAACGGAAGCAGAGGAAAAGCCTGCTATACCTTACTCGGGGAACCACTTTGTATGGAGGGCTTCTCTCAATGAACACCACGGCTCACGACGCTAGAAGGGTTTTCAAACGTACGTGAGTTCGCCAAAGGAAAGCCACAGACTACACTGTGCGAAACAAGTCTGTGTCAAACCGCGCCTTCGAGCTTCCATCTGGCTTCACGGGGAAAACCTAGTCACAACATGAACGTGTGGAGCCCTAAACAGGCGGCGTGCACGTCGGTCTGAAGAAACACCACTGCAGAGAAACCGTGTTTCTCCCAACCTCTTCCCTGAAAATGGTAGTCTATTCCAAGGTAAGTGTGACAGCGCAAGGCATGTGCCCCATGCCTGCGCCACGGAAATAAGGAGTGGAGATTGTCTCTCCCGGTTCAAACCTTGTTCCGTGAGAAATGTTTTCAAGAGTACGAGAGAGAGCAGAGGGAAAAGGTCATGCCTTTAAGTCTGAGAAGGAAACCCTGGAAAGCCGTACGCCTACGTATGAGCGGCATTCTGGCGCGAACGTGTGAAGGCATAAAGAATGTGTCCTGGGACGGTGCTTGACAAACCCCTTGTGAAGAAGTCTTCCCTCAGCTATCATATGGTTTCAGGAAGATAAAAGTGTTTTCCGCCGTGGGCGCGAAGGCACGAGGGACGTGCCCTAGAGTGAGCTGTCCGTTTCGAATGTGCCGCCCGTCGTTCCACGAAGAAGGGTGAGTATGGAAATGTATGATGTGAGGAAGCATAGGGAAGATTGCCTACGGGTGTTTAACTCTAAGGACAAATCTAGAGGGTTGCCGTCCGTCGACGACCAGCTCTTTCCCTACGGATGGAAGCGCCGTGTTAAAGCTTAGGGCGAGAGAAAAGAGACGGAATGCGAGATACACCACAGTGGGGAACACGTTGTGTGGAGGGCTTCTCTCCACCAAAGTCTTGGGTCACGAATTTGGAAGGGCCTTCAAATGTACGTGAGCTAGCGTCAGCAGAGCCTTCCACTGAACTCAGAGAAACGAGGCCGCGTCAAACATGATTTCGTGCTAACCCCTTGGTTCGCGAAGCGCGAAGCCTTTTGAGATATGTGTGTGAGGGTCTTGCACTCACCTCTCAAGAAACAAAACGGTAGAGCAATAGTCTTCCCACTACCATCTACAGGGAAGAAGACGGAGGAAATGTCCCACGTTAAAAGTGAAGGCGCAAGTTACTGTGCCATAGAGCCCTGCTTGGGAAAGAACTTGTGTCGAAAGCTTCTCCCAACTCAGATCTTGTTTCGGGAAGATAGAAGCGCTGTCGGTACTTTGTGTGAAAACACAAGGAAAATGCCACACGCTGAATTGTGAAGAGAAATGTGGGTCGAACGTGACCACCAACACACTCGTTGTCCCCTAGAGAGGTGTGTGTCTGGAAGTGGGAGGAAGCGTAACGGACGTGCTATACACTTAACTCCAAGAAACAACGCTGTGGAGGTGCGGTCCTTCGACTGCCCTTCTTCTTTGCTAAGGAACGAAGCGGCTTGAAGCCAAGTGTGAAAGGAAACGGAGGGCAAGGAAGGGTGATATGCCTCACTCGCGGCACAACTTCTGATGGAGGGCTTTTCTCAACGAACACCATGTGTCACGAAGATAGAAGGGTTTGCGAAAGTATGTGACTTCGCCAAAGGAAAGGCATACACGAATCTCGGCGAACCACGTCTGTGTCGATCGCGACTTCGAGCTTCCATCTGGGTTCCCGAGGAACCCATAGTCACATAATGTATGTGTTGTATCCTACTGCAGAAACACCACTGCAGAGAAACCGTGCGTCTACTATCACCTTCCCTGAAACTGGTAGACTTTTGCAATGGAAGTGGGAAATCGCAAGGAATGTGCCCCGTGCCTGTGCCACGGAAGTAACTAGTGTAAATGTCTGTCGCGATTGGAATCCTGTTCCGTGAGAAGCGTTTCCAAGAGTATGAGAGAGAGCAGATGGAAAAGGTCATGGTTTGAAGCGTGAGAAGGAGACCCGTCAGGAAAGCCATACACGTAAGTCGGGGAAGCACTTTCGCGTGACATGGTGAAGGCATCTAGAATGTGCCCTGTGACGGTGCTCGAGAAACCACTTGTGAAGAAGGCTTCCCTCAACTGCCGTATCGTTTCCGTAGGAGGAAACTGTTTTCCGTAGTGGGTGTGAAGGCATAAGGGACGTAGACGAGACTTCGCTCTCCGCTTCGAAGGTGCCTGCCGTCGTTACACGAAGAAGGATGTGTATGGAAATGGATGACTGCGGAAGCATAAGGAAGATGGCATGCGTTTGTTTAACTCTAAGAACAAGTCTCGAGGGTTCCCGTCCTTCGACTACCATCTCTTCTCGTAAGGATGCGAAGCCGCTCCTTAAACCTCGTGTGAACGAAAAGAGATGGAACGCGCGATACCGCACAGTGAGGAACACGTTGTGCGGAGGGTTTCTCTCCATTACGTCCTGTGTCATGGAGGTGGATGGGTCTTGCAATGTACGTGGGCTAGCCTCAGTAGCAGTAGTAGCCTGACACTGAATTCTGAGAAACAAGGCCATGTCAAACAGGCTTTCGCGCTAACATCGTGGTGCTTGAAGAAAGAAGCCTTTGGAGACATGTGCGTTGCTATATAAGGTAGGCGTCTTACACTCACCTCTCACGAAACCAAACTGTAGGGAACTAGTCTTTCCACTACCGCCTCCGGGGAAGAAGTTGGAAGAACTTTCCGACGTTCAAAGTGAAGGCACAAATGCTGGGCCGTCTACCACTGTTTGAGAGAGGAGTTGTGTCTCAAGCTCCTGTCAACCCAGATCTTGCTTCGGGAAGAGAGAAGCGTTTTCAGGACTTCGTGTGAAAGCGTAAGGACAATGCCATAGGCTGAATGGTGAAGGAAAATGTGGGTCGAATGCGACCACCAACTAACAAGTTGTCCCCTAGGGAGGTGTGTGTCTGGAAATGGGAGGAAGCGTAAGGAACGAGCTGTACACTTAAGTCTAAGAGACAATGCTGTGGAGGAGCCGTCCTTCGACTCCCCGCCTCCTTTCCTAAGGATCGAAGCAGCTTGACGCCGAGTGTGAACGGAAGCAGAGGAAAAGCCTGCTATACCTTACTCGGGGAACCACTTTGTATGGAGGGCTTCTCTCAATGAACACCACGGCTCACGACGCTAGAAGGGTTTTCAAACGTACGTGAGTTCGCCAAAGGAAAGCCACAGACTACACTGTGCGAAACAAGTCTGTGTCAAACCGCGCCTTCGAGCTTCCATCTGGCTTCACGGGGAAAACCTAGTCACAACATGAACGTGTGGAGCCCTAAACAGGCGGCGTGCACGTCGGTCTGAAGAAACACCACTGCAGAGAAACCGTGTTTCTCCCAACCTCTTCCCTGAAAATGGTAGTCTATTCCAAGGTAAGTGTGACAGCGCAAGGCATGTGCCCCATGCCTGCGCCACGGAAATAAGGAGTGGAGATTGTCTCTCCCGGTTCAAACCTTGTTCCGTGAGAAATGTTTTCAAGAGTACGAGAGAGAGCAGAGGGAAAAGGTCATGCCTTTAAGTCTGAGAAGGAAACCCTGGAAAGCCGTACGCCTACGTATGAGCGGCATTCTGGCGCGAACGTGTGAAGGCATAAAGAATGTGTCCTGGGACGGTGCTTGACAAACCCCTTGTGAAGAAGTCTTCCCTCAGCTATCATATGGTTTCAGGAAGATAAAAGTGTTTTCCGCCGTGGGCGCGAAGGCACGAGGGACGTGCCCTAGAGTGAGCTGTCCGTTTCGAATGTGCCGCCCGTCGTTCCACGAAGAAGGGTGAGTATGGAAATGTATGATGTGAGGAAGCATAGGGAAGATTGCCTACGGGTGTTTAACTCTAAGGACAAATCTAGAGGGTTGCCGTCCGTCGACGACCAGCTCTTTCCGTACGGATGGAAGCGCCGTGTTAAAGCTTAGGGCGAGAGAAAAGAGACGGAATGCGAGATACACCACAGTGGGGAACACGTTGTGTGGAGGGCTTCTCTCCACCAAAGTCTTGGGTCACGAATTTGGAAGGGCCTTCAAATGTACGTGAGCTAGCGTCAGCAGAGCCTTCCACTGAACTCAGAGAAACGAGGCCGCGTCAAACATGATTTCGTGCTAACCCCTTGGTTCGCGAAGCGCGAAGCCTTTTGAGATATGTGTGTGAGGGTCTTGCACTCACCTCTCAAGAAACAAAACGGTAGAGCAATAGTCTTCCCACTACCATCTACAGGGAAGAAGACGGAGGAAATGTCCCACGTTAAAAGTGAAGGCGCAAGTTACTGTGCCATAGAGCCCTGCTTGGGAAAGAACTTGTGTCGAAAGCTTCTCCCAACTCAGATCTTGTTTCGGGAAGATAGAAGCGCTGTCGGTACTTTGTGTGAAAACACAAGGAAAATGCCACACGCTGAATTGTGAAGAGAAATGTGGGTCGAAAGTGACCACCAACACACTCGTTGTCCCCTAGAGAGGTGTGTGTCTGGAAGTGGGAGGAAGCGTAACGGACGTGCTATACACTTAACTCCAAGAAACAACGCTGTGGAGGTGCGGTCCTTCGACTGCCCTTCTTCTTTGCTAAGGAACGAAGCGGCTTGAAGCCAAGTGTGAAAGGAAACGGAGGGCAAGGAAGGGTGATATACCTCACTCGCGGCACAACTTCTGATGGAGGGCTTTTCTCAACGAACACCATGTGTCACGAAGATAGAAGGGTTTGCGAAAGTATGTGACTTCGCCAAAGGAAAGGCATACACGAATCTCGGCGAACCACGTCTGTGTCGATCGCGACTTCGAGCTTCCATCTGGGTTCCCGAGGAACCCATAGTCACATAATGTATGTGTTGTATCCTACTGCAGAAACACCACTGCAGAGAAACCGTGCGTCTACTATCACCTTCCCTGAAACTGGTAGACTTTTGCAATGGAAGTGGGAAATCGCAAGGAATGTGCCCCGTGCCTGTGCCACGGAAGTAACTAGTGTAAATGTCTGTCGCGATTGGAATCCTGTTCCGTGAGAAGCGTTTCCAAGAGTATGAGAGAGAGCAGATGGAAAAGGTCATGGTTTGAAGCGTGAGAAGGAGACCCGTCAGGAAAGCCATACACGTAAGTCGGGGAAGCACTTTCGCGTGACATGGTGAAGGCATCTAGAATGTGCCCTGTGACGGTGCTCGAGAAACCACTTGTGAAGAAGGCTTCCCTCAACTGCCGTATCGTTTCCGTAGGAGGAAACTGTTTTCCGTAGTGGGTGTGAAGGCATAAGGGACGTAGACGAGACTTCGCTCTCCGCTTCGAAGGTGCCTGCCGTCGTTACACGAAGAAGGATGTGTATGGAAATGGATGACTGCGGAAGCATAAGGAAGATGGCATGCGTTTGTTTAACTCTAAGAACAAGTCTCGAGGGTTCCCGTCCTTCGACTACCATCTCTTCTCGTAAGGATGCGAAGCCGCTCCTTAAACCTCGTGTGAACGAAAAGAGATGGAACGCGCGATACCGCACAGTGAGGAACACGTTGTGCGGAGGGTTTCTCTCCATTACGTCCTGTGTCATGGAGGTGGATGGGTCTTGCAATGTACGTGGGCTAGCCTCAGTAGCAGTAGTAGCCTGACACTGAATTCTGAGAAACAAGGCCATGTCAAACAGGCTTTCGCGCTAACATCGTGGTGCTTGAAGAAAGAAGCCTTTGGAGACATGTGCGTTGCTATATAAGGTAGGCGTCTTACACTCACCTCTCACGAAACCAAACTGTAGGGAACTAGTCTTTCCACTACCGCCTCCGGGGAAGAAGTTGGAAGAACTTTCCGACGTTCAAAGTGAAGGCACAAATGCTGGGCCGTCTACCACTGTTTGAGAGAGGAGTTGTGTCTCAAGCTCCTGTCAACCCAGATCTTGCTTCGGGAAGAGAGAAGCGTTTTCAGGACTTCGTGTGAAAGCGTAAGGACAATGCCATAGGCTGAATGGTGAAGGAAAATGTGGGTCGAATGCGACCACCAACTAACAAGTTGTCCCCTAGGGAGGTGTGTGTCTGGAAATGGGAGGAAGCGTAAGGAACGAGCTGTACACTTAAGTCTAAGAGACAATGCTGTGGAGGAGCCGTCCTTCGACTCCCCGCCTCCTTTCCTAAGGATCGAAGCAGCTTGACGCCGAGTGTGAACGGAAGCAGAGGAAAAGCCTGCTATACCTTACTCGGGGAACCACTTTGTATGGAGGGCTTCTCTCAATGAACACCACGGCTCACGACGCTAGAAGGGTTTTCAAACGTACGTGAGTTCGCCAAAGGAAAGCCACAGACTACACTGTGCGAAACAAGTCTGTGTCAAACCGCGCCTTCGAGCTTCCATCTGGCTTCACGGGGAAAACCTAGTCACAACATGAACGTGTGGAGCCCTAAACAGGCGGCGTGCACGTCGGTCTGAAGAAACACCACTGCAGAGAAACCGTGTTTCTCCCAACCTCTTCCCTGAAAATGGTAGTCTATTCCAAGGTAAGTGTGACAGCGCAAGGCATGTGCCCCATGCCTGCGCCACGGAAATAAGGAGTGGAGATTGTCTCTCCCGGTTCAAACCTTGTTCCGTGAGAAATGTTTTCAAGAGTACGAGAGAGAGCAGAGGGAAAAGGTCATGCCTTTAAGTCTGAGAAGGAAACCCTGGAAAGCCGTACGCCTACGTATGAGCGGCATTCTGGCGCGAACGTGTGAAGGCATAAAGAATGTGTCCTGGGACGGTGCTTGACAAACCCCTTGTGAAGAAGTCTTCCCTCAGCTATCATATGGTTTCAGGAAGATAAAAGTGTTTTCCGCCGTGGGCGCGAAGGCACGAGGGACGTGCCCTAGAGTGAGCTGTCCGTTTCGAATGTGCCGCCCGTCGTTCCACGAAGAAGGGTGAGTATGGAAATGTATGATGTGAGGAAGCATAGGGAAGATTGCCTACGGGTGTTTAACTCTAAGGACAAATCTAGAGGGTTGCCGTCCGTCGACGACCAGCTCTTTCCCTACGGATGGAAGCGCCGTGTTAAAGCTTAGGGCGAGAGAAAAGAGACGGAATGCGAGATACACCACAGTGGGGAACACGTTGTGTGGAGGGCTTCTCTCCACCAAAGTCTTGGGTCACGAATTTGGAAGGGCCTTCAAATGTACGTGAGCTAGCGTCAGCAGAGCCTTCCACTGAACTCAGAGAAACGAGGCCGCGTCAAACATGATTTCGTGCTAACCCCTTGGTTCGCGAAGCGCGAAGCCTTTTGAGATATGTGTGTGAGGGTCTTGCACTCACCTCTCAAGAAACAAAACGGTAGAGCAATAGTCTTCCCACTACCATCTACAGGGAAGAAGACGGAGGAAATGTCCCACGTTAAAAGTGAAGGCGCAAGTTACTGTGCCATAGAGCCCTGCTTGGGAAAGAACTTGTGTCGAAAGCTTCTCCCAACTCAGATCTTGTTTCGGGAAGATAGAAGCGCTGTCGGTACTTTGTGTGAAAACACAAGGAAAATGCCACACGCTGAATTGTGAAGAGAAATGTGGGTCGAACGTGACCACCAACACACTCGTTGTCCCCTAGAGAGGTGTGTGTCTGGAAGTGGGAGGAAGCGTAACGGACGTGCTATACACTTAACTCCAAGAAACAACGCTGTGGAGGTGCGGTCCTTCGACTGCCCTTCTTCTTTGCTAAGGAACGAAGCGGCTTGAAGCCAAGTGTGAAAGGAAACGGAGGGCAAGGAAGGGTGATATGCCTCACTCGCGGCACAACTTCTGATGGAGGGCTTTTCTCAACGAACACCATGTGTCACGAAGATAGAAGGGTTTGCGAAAGTATGTGACTTCGCCAAAGGAAAGGCATACACGAATCTCGGCGAACCACGTCTGTGTCGATCGCGACTTCGAGCTTCCATCTGGGTTCCCGAGGAACCCATAGTCACATAATGTATGTGTTGTATCCTACTGCAGAAACACCACTGCAGAGAAACCGTGCGTCTACTATCACCTTCCCTGAAACTGGTAGACTTTTGCAATGGAAGTGAGAAATCGCAAGGAATGTGCCCCGTGCCTGTGCCACGGAAGTAACTAGTGTAAATGTCTGTCGCGATTGGAATCCTGTTCCGTGAGAAGCGTTTCCAAGAGTATGAGAGAGAGCAGATGGAAAAGGTCATGGTTTGAAGCGTGAGAAGGAGACCCGTCAGGAAAGCCATACACGTAAGTCGGGGAAGCACTTTCGCGTGACATGGTGAAGGCATCTAGAATGTGCCCTGTGACGGTGCTCGAGAAACCACTTGTGAAGAAGGCTTCCCTCAACTGCCGTATCGTTTCCGTAGGAGGAAACTGTTTTCCGTAGTGGGTGTGAAGCCATAAGGGACGTAGACGAGACTTCGCTCTCCGCTTCGAAGGTGCCTGCCGTCGTTACACGAAGAAGGATGTGTATGGAAATGGATGACTGCGGAAGCATAAGGAAGATGGCATGCGTTTGTTTAACTCTAAGAACAAGTCTCGAGGGTTCCCGTCCTTCGACTACCATCTCTTCTCGTAAGGATGCGAAGCCGCTCCTTAAACCTCGTGTGAACGAAAAGAGATGGAACGCGCGATACCGCACAGTGAGGAACACGTTGTGCGGAGGGTTTCTCTCCATTACGTCCTGTGTCATGGAGGTGGATGGGTCTTGCAATGTACGTGGGCTAGCCTCAGTAGCAGTAGTAGCCTGACACTGAATTCTGAGAAACAAGGCCATGTCAAACAGGCTTTCGCGCTAACATCGTGGTGCTTGAAGAAAGAAGCCTTTGGAGACATGTGCGTTGCTATATAAGGTAGGCGTCTTACACTCACCTCTCACGAAACCAAACTGTAGGGAACTAGTCTTTCCACTACCGCCTCCGGGGAAGAAGTTGGAAGAACTTTCCGACGTTCAAAGTGAAGGCACAAATGCTGGGCCGTCTACCACTGTTTGAGAGAGGAGTTGTGTCTCAAGCTCCTGTCAACCCAGATCTTGCTTCGGGAAGAGAGAAGCGTTTTCAGGACTTCGTGTGAAAGCGTAAGGACAATGCCATAGGCTGAATGGTGAAGGAAAATGTGGGTCGAATGCGACCACCAACTAACAAGTTGTCCCCTAGGGAGGTGTGTGTCTGGAAATGGGAGGAAGCGTAAGGAACGAGCTGTACACTTAAGTCTAAGAGACAATGCTGTGGAGGAGCCGTCCTTCGACTCCCCGCCTCCTTTCCTAAGGATCGAAGCAGCTTGACGCCGAGTGTGAACGGAAGCAGAGGAAAAGCCTGCTATACCTTACTCGGGGAACCACTTTGTATGGAGGGCTTCTCTCAATGAACACCACGGCTCACGACGCTAGAAGGGTTTTCAAACGTACGTGAGTTCGCCAAAGGAAAGCCACAGACTACACTGTGCGAAACAAGTCTGTGTCAAACCGCGCCTTCGAGCTTCCATCTGGCTTCACGGGGAAAACCTAGTCACAACATGAACGTGTGGAGCCCTAAACAGGCGGCGTGCACGTCGGTCTGAAGAAACACCACTGCAGAGAAACCGTGTTTCTCCCAACCTCTTCCCTGAAAATGGTAGTCTATTCCAAGGTAAGTGTGACAGCGCAAGGCATGTGCCCCATGCCTGCGCCACGGAAATAAGGAGTGGAGATTGTCTCTCCCGGTTCAAACCTTGTTCCGTGAGAAATGTTTTCAAGAGTACGAGAGAGAGCAGAGGGAAAAGGTCATGCCTTTAAGTCTGAGAAGGAAACCCTGGAAAGCCGTACGCCTACGTATGAGCGGCATTCTGGCGCGAACGTGTGAAGGCATAAAGAATGTGTCCTGGGACGGTGCTTGACAAACCCCTTGTGAAGAAGTCTTCCCTCAGCTATCATATGGTTTCAGGAAGATAAAAGTGTTTTCCGCCGTGGGCGCGAAGGCACGAGGGACGTGCCCTAGAGTGAGCTGTCCGTTTCGAATGTGCCGCCCGTCGTTCCACGAAGAAGGGTGAGTATGGAAATGTATGATGTGAGGAAGCATAGGGAAGATTGCCTACGGGTGTTTAACTCTAAGGACAAATCTAGAGGGTTGCCGTCCGTCGACGACCAGCTCTTTCCGTACGGATGGAAGCGCCGTGTTAAAGCTTAGGGCGAGAGAAAAGAGACGGAATGCGAGATACACCACAGTGGGGAACACGTTGTGTGGAGGGCTTCTCTCCACCAAAGTCTTGGGTCACGAATTTGGAAGGGCCTTCAAATGTACGTGAGCTAGCGTCAGCAGAGCCTTCCACTGAACTCAGAGAAACGAGGCCGCGTCAAACATGATTTCGTGCTAACCCCTTGGTTCGCGAAGCGCGAAGCCTTTTGAGATATGTGTGTGAGGGTCTTGCACTCACCTCTCAAGAAACAAAACGGTAGAGCAATAGTCTTCCCACTACCATCTACAGGGAAGAAGACGGAGGAAATGTCCCACGTTAAAAGTGAAGGCGCAAGTTACTGTGCCATAGAGCCCTGCTTGGGAAAGAACTTGTGTCGAAAGCTTCTCCCAACTCAGATCTTGTTTCGGGAAGATAGAAGCGCTGTCGGTACTTTGTGTGAAAACACAAGGAAAATGCCACACGCTGAATTGTGAAGAGAAATGTGGGTCGAACGTGACCACCAACACACTCGTTGTCCCCTAGAGAGGTGTGTGTCTGGAAGTGGGAGGAAGCGTAACGGACGTGCTATACACTTAACTCCAAGAAACAACGCTGTGGAGGTGCGGTCCTTCGACTGCCCTTCTTCTTTGCTAAGGAACGAAGCGGCTTGAAGCCAAGTGTGAAAGGAAACGGAGGGCAAGGAAGGGTGATATGCCTCACTCGCGGCACAACTTCTGATGGAGGGCTTTTCTCAACGAACACCATGTGTCACGAAGATAGAAGGGTTTGCGAAAGTATGTGACTTCGCCAAAGGAAAGGCATACACGAATCTCGGCGAACCACGTCTGTGTCGATCGCGACTTCGAGCTTCCATCTGGGTTCCCGAGGAACCCATAGTCACATAATGTATGTGTTGTATCCTACTGCAGAAACACCACTGCAGAGAAACCGTGCGTCTACTATCACCTTCCCTGAAACTGGTAGACTTTTGCAATGGAAGTGGGAAATCGCAAGGAATGTGCCCCGTGCCTGTGCCACGGAAGTAACTAGTGTCAATGTCTGTCGCGATTGGAATCCTGTTCCGTGAGAAGCGTTTCCAAGAGTATGAGAGAGAGCAGATGGAAAAGGTCATGGTTTGAAGCGTGAGAAGGAGACCCGTCAGGAAAGCCATACACGTAAGTCGGGGAAGCACTTTCGCGTGACATGGTGAAGGCATCTAGAATGTGCCCTGTGACGGTGCTCGAGAAACCACTTGTGAAGAAGGCTTCCCTCAACTGCCGTATCGTTTCCGTAGGAGGAAACTGTTTTCCGTAGTGGGTGTGAAGGCATAAGGGACGTAGACGAGACTTCGCTCTCCGCTTCGAAGGTGCCTGCCGTCGTTACACGAAGAAGGATGTGTATGGAAATGGATGACTGCGGAAGCATAAGGAAGATGGCATGCGTTTGTTTAACTCTAAGAACAAGTCTCGAGGGTTCCCGTCCTTCGACTACCATCTCTTCTCGTAAGGATGCGAAGCCGCTCCTTAAACCTCGTGTGAACGAAAAGAGATGGAACGCGCGATACCGCACAGTGAGGAACACGTTGTGCGGAGGGTTTCTCTCCATTACGTCCTGTGTCATGGAGGTGGATGGGTCTTGCAATGTACGTGGGCTAGCCTCAGTAGCAGTAGTAGCCTGACACTGAATTCTGAGAAACAAGGCCATGTCAAACAGGCTTTCGCGCTAACATCGTGGTGCTTGAAGAAAGAAGCCTTTGGAGACATGTGCGTTGCTATATAAGGTAGGCGTCTTACACTCACCTCTCACGAAACCAAACTGTAGGGAACTAGTCTTTCCACTACCGCCTCCGGGGAAGAAGTTGGAAGAACTTTCCGACGTTCAAAGTGAAGGCACAAATGCTGGGCCGTCTACCACTGTTTGAGAGAGGAGTTGTGTCTCAAGCTCCTGTCAACCCAGATCTTGCTTCGGGAAGAGAGAAGCGTTTTCAGGACTTCGTGTGAAAGCGTAAGGACAATGCCATAGGCTGAATGGTGAAGGAAAATGTGGGTCGAATGCGACCACCAACTAACAAGTTGTCCCCTAGGGAGGTGTGTGTCTGGAAATGGGAGGAAGCGTAAGGAACGAGCTGTACACTTAAGTCTAAGAGACAATGCTGTGGAGGAGCCGTCCTTCGACTCCCCGCCTCCTTTCCTAAGGATCGAAGCAGCTTGACGCCGAGTGTGAACGGAAGCAGAGGAAAAGCCTGCTATACCTTACTCGGGGAACCACTTTGTATGGAGGGCTTCTCTCAATGAACACCACGGCTCACGACGCTAGAAGGGTTTTCAAACGTACGTGAGTTCGCCAAAGGAAAGCCACAGACTACACTGTGCGAAACAAGTCTGTGTCAAACCGCGCCTTCGAGCTTCCATCTGGCTTCACGGGGAAAACCTAGTCACAACATGAACGTGTGGAGCCCTAAACAGGCGGCGTGCACGTCGGTCTGAAGAAACACCACTGCAGAGAAACCGTGTTTCTCCCAACCTCTTCCCTGAAAATGGTAGTCTATTCCAAGGTAAGTGTGACAGCGCAAGGCATGTGCCCCATGCCTGCGCCACGGAAATAAGGAGTGGAGATTGTCTCTCCCGGTTCAAACCTTGTTCCGTGAGAAATGTTTTCAAGAGTACGAGAGAGAGCAGAGGGAAAAGGTCATGCCTTTAAGTCTGAGAAGGAAACCCTGGAAAGCCGTACGCCTACGTATGAGCGGCATTCTGGCGCGAACGTGTGAAGGCATAAAGAATGTGTCCTGGGACGGTGCTTGACAAACCCCTTGTGAAGAAGTCTTCCCTCAGCTATCATATGGTTTCAGGAAGATAAAAGTGTTTTCCGCCGTGGGCGCGAAGGCACGAGGGACGTGCCCTAGAGTGAGCTGTCCGTTTCGAATGTGCCGCCCGTCGTTCCACGAAGAAGGGTGAGTATGGAAATGTATGATGTGAGGAAGCATAGGGAAGATTGCCTACGGGTGTTTAACTCTAAGGACAAATCTAGAGGGTTGCCGTCCGTCGACGACCAGCTCTTTCCGTACGGATGGAAGCGCCGTGTTAAAGCTTAGGGCGAGAGAAAAGAGACGGAATGCGAGATACACCACAGTGGGGAACACGTTGTGTGGAGGGCTTCTCTCCACCAAAGTCTTGGGTCACGAATTTGGAAGGGCCTTCAAATGTACGTGAGCTAGCGTCAGCAGAGCCTTCCACTGAACTCAGAGAAACGAGGCCGCGTCAAACATGATTTCGTGCTAACCCCTTGGTTCGCGAAGCGCGAAGCCTTTTGAGATATGTGTGTGAGGGTCTTGCACTCACCTCTCAAGAAACAAAACGGTAGAGCAATAGTCTTCCCACTACCATCTACAGGGAAGAAGACGGAGGAAATGTCCCACGTTAAAAGTGAAGGCGCAAGTTACTGTGCCATAGAGCCCTGCTTGGGAAAGAACTTGTGTCGAAAGCTTCTCCCAACTCAGATCTTGTTTCGGGAAGATAGAAGCGCTGTCGGTACTTTGTGTGAAAACACAAGGAAAATGCCACACGCTGAATTGTGAAGAGAAATGTGGGTCGAACGTGACCACCAACACACTCGTTGTCCCCTAGAGAGGTGTGTGTCTGGAAGTGGGAGGAAGCGTAACGGACGTGCTATACACTTAACTCCAAGAAACAACGCTGTGGAGGTGCGGTCCTTCGACTGCCCTTCTTCTTTGCTAAGGAACGAAGCGGCTTGAAGCCAAGTGTGAAAGGAAACGGAGGGCAAGGAAAGGTGATATACCTCACTCGCGGCACAACTTCTGATGGAGGGCTTTTCTCAACGAACACCATGTGTCACGAAGATAGAAGGGTTTGCGAAAGTATGTGACTTCGCCAAAGGAAAGGCATACACGAATCTCGGCGAACCACGTCTGTGTCGATCGCGACTTCGAGCTTCCATCTGGGTTCCCGAGGAACCCATAGTCACATAATGTATGTGTTGTATCCTACTGCAGAAACACCACTGCAGAGAAACCGTGCGTCTACTATCACCTTCCCTGAAACTGGTAGACTTTTGCAATGGAAGTGGGAAATCGCAAGGAATGTGCCCCGTGCCTGTGCCACGGAAGTAACTAGTGTAAATGTCTGTCGCGATTGGAATCCTGTTCCGTGAGAAGCGTTTCCAAGAGTATGAGAGAGAGCAGATGGAAAAGGTCATGGTTTGAAGCGTGAGAAGGAGACCCGTCAGGAAAGCCATACACGTAAGTCGGGGAAGCACTTTCGCGTGACATGGTGAAGGCATCTAGAATGTGCCCTGTGACGGTGCTCGAGAAACCACTTGTGAAGAAGGCTTCCCTCAACTGCCGTATCGTTTCCGTAGGAGGAAACTGTTTTCCGTAGTGGGTGTGAAGGCATAAGGGACGTAGACGAGACTTCGCTCTCCGCTTCGAAGGTGCCTGCCGTCGTTACACGAAGAAGGATGTGTATGGAAATGGATGACTGCGGAAGCATAAGGAAGATGGCATGCGTTTGTTTAACTCTAAGAACAAGTCTCGAGGGTTCCCGTCCTTCGACTACCATCTCTTCTCGTAAGGATGCGAAGCCGCTCCTTAAACCTCGTGTGAACGAAAAGAGATGGAACGCGCGATACCGCACAGTGAGGAACACGTTGTGCGGAGGGTTTCTCTCCATTACGTCCTGTGTCATGGAGGTGGATGGGTCTTGCAATGTACGTGGGCTAGCCTCAGTAGCAGTAGTAGCCTGACACTGAATTCTGAGAAACAAGGCCATGTCAAACAGGCTTTCGCGCTAACATCGTGGTGCTTGAAGAAAGAAGCCTTTGGAGACATGTGCGTTGCTATATAAGGTAGGCGTCTTACACTCACCTCTCACGAAACCAAACTGTAGGGAACTAGTCTTTCCACTACCGCCTCCGGGGAAGAAGTTGGAAGAACTTTCCGACGTTCAAAGTGAAGGCACAAATGCTGGGCCGTCTACCACTGTTTGAGAGAGGAGTTGTGTCTCAAGCTCCTGTCAACCCAGATCTTGCTTCGGGAAGAGAGAAGCGTTTTCAGGACTTCGTGTGAAAGCGTAAGGACAATGCCATAGGCTGAATGGTGAAGGAAAATGTGGGTCGAATGCGACCACCAACTAACAAGTTGTCCCCTAGGGAGGTGTGTGTCTGGAAATGGGAGGAAGCGTAAGGAACGAGCTGTACACTTAAGTCTAAGAGACAATGCTGTGGAGGAGCCGTCCTTCGACTCCCCGCCTCCTTTCCTAAGGATCGAAGCAGCTTGACGCCGAGTGTGAACGGAAGCAGAGGAAAAGCCTGCTATACCTTACTCGGGGAACCACTTTGTATGGAGGGCTTCTCTCAATGAACACCACGGCTCACGACGCTAGAAGGGTTTTCAAACGTACGTGAGTTCGCCAAAGGAAAGCCACAGACTACACTGTGCGAAACAAGTCTGTGTCAAACCGCGCCTTCGAGCTTCCATCTGGCTTCACGGGGAAAACCTAGTCACAACATGAACGTGTGGAGCCCTAAACAGGCGGCGTGCACGTCGGTCTGAAGAAACACCACTGCAGAGAAACCGTGTTTCTCCCAACCTCTTCCCTGAAAATGGTAGTCTATTCCAAGGTAAGTGTGACAGCGCAAGGCATGTGCCCCATGCCTGCGCCACGGAAATAAGGAGTGGAGATTGTCTCTCCCGGTTCAAACCTTGTTCCGTGAGAAATGTTTTCAAGAGTACGAGAGAGAGCAGAGGGAAAAGGTCATGCCTTTAAGTCTGAGAAGGAAACCCTGGAAAGCCGTACGCCTACGTATGAGCGGCATTCTGGCGCGAACGTGTGAAGGCATAAAGAATGTGTCCTGGGACGGTGCTTGACAAACCCCTTGTGAAGAAGTCTTCCCTCAGCTATCATATGGTTTCAGGAAGATAAAAGTGTTTTCCGCCGTGGGCGCGAAGGCACGAGGGACGTGCCCTAGAGTGAGCTGTCCGTTTCGAATGTGCCGCCCGTCGTTCCACGAAGAAGGGTGAGTATGGAAATGTATGATGTGAGGAAGCATAGGGAAGATTGCCTACGGGTGTTTAACTCTAAGGACAAATCTAGAGGGTTGCCGTCCGTCGACGACCAGCTCTTTCCCTACGGATGGAAGCGCCGTGTTAAAGCTTAGGGCGAGAGAAAAGAGACGGAATGCGAGATACACCACAGTGGGGAACACGTTGTGTGGAGGGCTTCTCTCCACCAAAGTCTTGGGTCACGAATTTGGAAGGGCCTTCAAATGTACGTGAGCTAGCGTCAGCAGAGCCTTCCACTGAACTCAGAGAAACGAGGCCGCGTCAAACATGATTTCGTGCTAACCCCTTGGTTCGCGAAGCGCGAAGCCTTTTGAGATATGTGTGTGAGGGTCTTGCACTCACCTCTCAAGAAACAAAACGGTAGAGCAATAGTCTTCCCACTACCATCTACAGGGAAGAAGACGGAGGAAATGTCCCACGTTAAAAGTGAAGGCGCAAGTTACTGTGCCATAGAGCCCTGCTTGGGAAAGAACTTGTGTCGAAAGCTTCTCCCAACTCAGATCTTGTTTCGGGAAGATAGAAGCGCTGTCGGTACTTTGTGTGAAAACACAAGGAAAATGCCACACGCTGAATTGTGAAGAGAAATGTGGGTCGAACGTGACCACCAACACACTCGTTGTCCCCTAGAGAGGTGTGTGTCTGGAAGTGGGAGGAAGCGTAACGGACGTGCTATACACTTAACTCCAAGAAACAACGCTGTGGAGGTGCGGTCCTTCGACTGCCCTTCTTCTTTGCTAAGGAACGAAGCGGCTTGAAGCCAAGTGTGAAAGGAAACGGAGGGCAAGGAAGGGTGATATGCCTCACTCGTGGCACAACTTCTGATGGAGGGCTTTTCTCAACGAACACCATGTGTCACGAAGATAGAAGGGTTTGCGAAAGTATGTGACTTCGCCAAAGGAAAGGCATACACGAATCTCGGCGAACCACGTCTGTGTCGATCGCGACTTCGAGCTTCCATCTGGGTTCCCGAGGAACCCATAGTCACATAATGTATGTGTTGTATCCTACTGCAGAAACACCACTGCAGAGAAACCGTGCGTCTACTATCACCTTCCCTGAAACTGGTAGACTTTTGCAATGGAAGTGGGAAATCGCAAGGAATGTGCCCCGTGCCTGTGCCACGGAAGTAACTAGTGTCAATGTCTGTCGCGATTGGAATCCTGTTCCGTGAGAAGCGTTTCCAAGAGTATGAGAGAGAGCAGATGGAAAAGGTCATGGTTTGAAGCGTGAGAAGGAGACCCGTCAGGAAAGCCATACACGTAAGTCGGGGAAGCACTTTCGCGTGACATGGTGAAGGCATCTAGAATGTGCCCTGTGACGGTGCTCGAGAAACCACTTGTGAAGAAGGCTTCCCTCAACTGCCGTATCGTTTCCGTAGGAGGAAACTGTTTTCCGTAGTGGGTGTGAAGGCATAAGGGACGTAGACGAGACTTCGCTCTCCGCTTCGAAGGTGCCTGCCGTCGTTACACGAAGAAGGATGTGTATGGAAATGGATGACTGCGGAAGCATAAGGAAGATGGCATGCGTTTGTTTAACTCTAAGAACAAGTCTCGAGGGTTCCCGTCCTTCGACTACCATCTCTTCTCGTAAGGATGCGAAGCCGCTCCTTAAACCTCGTGTGAACGAAAAGAGATGGAACGCGCGATACCGCACAGTGAGGAACACGTTGTGCGGAGGGTTTCTCTCCATTACGTCCTGTGTCATGGAGGTGGATGGGTCTTGCAATGTACGTGGGCTAGCCTCAGTAGCAGTAGTAGCCTGACACTGAATTCTGAGAAACAAGGCCATGTCAAACAGGCTTTCGCGCTAACATCGTGGTGCTTGAAGAAAGAAGCCTTTGGAGACATGTGCGTTGCTATATAAGGTAGGCGTCTTACACTCACCTCTCACGAAACCAAACTGTAGGGAACTAGTCTTTCCACTACCGCCTCCGGGGAAGAAGTTGGAAGAACTTTCCGACGTTCAAAGTGAAGGCACAAATGCTGGGCCGTCTACCACTGTTTGAGAGAGGAGTTGTGTCTCAAGCTCCTGTCAACCCAGATCTTGCTTCGGGAAGAGAGAAGCGTTTTCAGGACTTCGTGTGAAAGCGTAAGGACAATGCCATAGGCTGAATGGTGAAGGAAAATGTGGGTCGAATGCGACCACCAACTAACAAGTTGTCCCCTAGGGAGGTGTGTGTCTGGAAATGGGAGGAAGCGTAAGGAACGAGCTGTACACTTAAGTCTAAGAGACAATGCTGTGGAGGAGCCGTCCTTCGACTCCCCGCCTCCTTTCCTAAGGATCGAAGCAGCTTGACGCCGAGTGTGAACGGAAGCAGAGGAAAAGCCTGCTATACCTTACTCGGGGAACCACTTTGTATGGAGGGCTTCTCTCAATGAACACCACGGCTCACGACGCTAGAAGGGTTTTCAAACGTACGTGAGTTCGCCAAAGGAAAGCCACAGACTACACTGTGCGAAACAAGTCTGTGTCAAACCGCGCCTTCGAGCTTCCATCTGGCTTCACGGGGAAAACCTAGTCACAACATGAACGTGTGGAGCCCTAAACAGGCGGCGTGCACGTCGGTCTGAAGAAACACCACTGCAGAGAAACCGTGTTTCTCCCAACCTCTTCCCTGAAAATGGTAGTCTATTCCAAGGTAAGTGTGACAGCGCAAGGCATGTGCCCCATGCCTGCGCCACGGAAATAAGGAGTGGAGATTGTCTCTCCCGGTTCAAACCTTGTTCCGTGAGAAATGTTTTCAAGAGTACGAGAGAGAGCAGAGGGAAAAGGTCATGCCTTTAAGTCTGAGAAGGAAACCCTGGAAAGCCGTACGCCTACGTATGAGCGGCATTCTGGCGCGAACGTGTGAAGGCATAAAGAATGTGTCCTGGGACGGTGCTTGACAAACCCCTTGTGAAGAAGTCTTCCCTCAGCTATCATATGGTTTCAGGAAGATAAAAGTGTTTTCCGCCGTGGGCGCGAAGGCACGAGGGACGTGCCCTAGAGTGAGCTGTCCGTTTCGAATGTGCCGCCCGTCGTTCCACGAAGAAGGGTGAGTATGGAAATGTATGATGTGAGGAAGCATAGGGAAGATTGCCTACGGGTGTTTAACTCTAAGGACAAATCTAGAGGGTTGCCGTCCGTCGACGACCAGCTCTTTCCCTACGGATGGAAGCGCCGTGTTAAAGCTTAGGGCGAGAGAAAAGAGACGGAATGCGAGATACACCACAGTGGGGAACACGTTGTGTGGAGGGCTTCTCTCCACCAAAGTCTTGGGTCACGAATTTGGAAGGGCCTTCAAATGTACGTGAGCTAGCGTCAGCAGAGCCTTCCACTGAACTCAGAGAAACGAGGCCGCGTCAAACATGATTTCGTGCTAACCCCTTGGTTCGCGAAGCGCGAAGCCTTTTGAGATATGTGTGTGAGGGTCTTGCACTCACCTCTCAAGAAACAAAACGGTAGAGCAATAGTCTTCCCACTACCATCTACAGGGAAGAAGACGGAGGAAATGTCCCACGTTAAAAGTGAAGGCGCAAGTTACTGTGCCATAGAGCCCTGCTTGGGAAAGAACTTGTGTCGAAAGCTTCTCCCAACTCAGATCTTGTTTCGGGAAGATAGAAGCGCTGTCGGTACTTTGTGTGAAAACACAAGGAAAATGCCACACGCTGAATTGTGAAGAGAAATGTGGGTCGAACGTGACCACCAACACACTCGTTGTCCCCTAGAGAGGTGTGTGTCTGGAAGTGGGAGGAAGCGTAACGGACGTGCTATACACTTAACTCCAAGAAACAACGCTGTGGAGGTGCGGTCCTTCGACTGCCCTTCTTCTTTGCTAAGGAACGAAGCGGCTTGAAGCCAAGTGTGAAAGGAAACGGAGGGCAAGGAAGGGTGATATGCCTCACTCGCGGCACAACTTCTGATGGAGGGCTTTTCTCAACGAACACCATGTGTCACGAAGATAGAAGGGTTTGCGAAAGTATGTGACTTCGCCAAAGGAAAGGCATACACGAATCTCGGCGAACCACGTCTGTGTCGATCGCGACTTCGAGCTTCCATCTGGGTTCCCGAGGAACCCATAGTCACATAATGTATGTGTTGTATCCTACTGCAGAAACACCACTGCAGAGAAACCGTGCGTCTACTATCACCTTCCCTGAAACTGGTAGACTTTTGCAATGGAAGTGGGAAATCGCAAGGAATGTGCCCCGTGCCTGTGCCACGGAAGTAACTAGTGTAAATGTCTGTCGCGATTGGAATCCTGTTCCGTGAGAAGCGTTTCCAAGAGTATGAGAGAGAGCAGATGGAAAAGGTCATGGTTTGAAGCGTGAGAAGGAGACCCGTCAGGAAAGCCATACACGTAAGTCGGGGAAGCACTTTCGCGTGACATGGTGAAGGCATCTAGAATGTGCCCTGTGACGGTGCTCGAGAAACCACTTGTGAAGAAGGCTTCCCTCAACTGCCGTATCGTTTCCGTAGGAGGAAACTGTTTTCCGTAGTGGGTGTGAAGGCATAAGGGACGTAGACGAGACTTCGCTCTCCGCTTCGAAGGTGCCTGCCGTCGTTACACGAAGAAGGATGTGTATGGAAATGGATGACTGCGGAAGCATAAGGAAGATGGCATGCGTTTGTTTAACTCTAAGAACAAGTCTCGAGGGTTCCCGTCCTTCGACTACCATCTCTTCTCGTAAGGATGCGAAGCCGCTCCTTAAACCTCGTGTGAACGAAAAGAGATGGAACGCGCGATACCGCACAGTGAGGAACACGTTGTGCGGAGGGTTTCTCTCCATTACGTCCTGTGTCATGGAGGTGGATGGGTCTTGCAATGTACGTGGGCTAGCCTCAGTAGCAGTAGTAGCCTGACACTGAATTCTGAGAAACAAGGCCATGTCAAACAGGCTTTCGCGCTAACATCGTGGTGCTTGAAGAAAGAAGCCTTTGGAGACATGTGCGTTGCTATATAAGGTAGGCGTCTTACACTCACCTCTCACGAAACCAAACTGTAGGGAACTAGACTTTCCACTACCGCCTCCGGGGAAGAAGTTGGAAGAACTTTCCGACGTTCAAAGTGAAGGCACAAATGCTGGGCCGTCTACCACTGTTTGAGAGAGGAGTTGTGTCTCAAGCTCCTGTCAACCCAGATCTTGCTTCGGGAAGAGAGAAGCGTTTTCAGGACTTCGTGTGAAAGCGTAAGGACAATGCCATAGGCTGAATGGTGAAGGAAAATGTGGGTCGAATGCGACCACCAACTAACAAGTTGTCCCCTAGGGAGGTGTGTGTCTGGAAATGGGAGGAAGCGTAAGGAACGAGCTGTACACTTAAGTCTAAGAGACAATGCTGTGGAGGAGCCGTCCTTCGACTCCCCGCCTCCTTTCCTAAGGATCGAAGCAGCTTGACGCCGAGTGTGAACGGAAGCAGAGGAAAAGCCTGCTATACCTTACTCGGGGAACCACTTTGTATGGAGGGCTTCTCTCAATGAACACCACGGCTCACGACGCTAGAAGGGTTTTCAAACGTACGTGAGTTCGCCAAAGGAAAGCCACAGACTACACTGTGCGAAACAAGTCTGTGTCAAACCGCGCCTTCGAGCTTCCATCTGGCTTCACGGGGAAAACCTAGTCACAACATGAACGTGTGGAGCCCTAAACAGGCGGCGTGCACGTCGGTCTGAAGAAACACCACTGCAGAGAAACCGTGTTTCTCCCAACCTCTTCCCTGAAAATGGTAGTCTATTCCAAGGTAAGTGTGACAGCGCAAGGCATGTGCCCCATGCCTGCGCCACGGAAATAAGGAGTGGAGATTGTCTCTCCCGGTTCAAACCTTGTTCCGTGAGAAATGTTTTCAAGAGTACGAGAGAGAGCAGAGGGAAAAGGTCATGCCTTTAAGTCTGAGAAGGAAACCCTGGAAAGCCGTACGCCTACGTATGAGCGGCATTCTGGCGCGAACGTGTGAAGGCATAAAGAATGTGTCCTGGGACGGTGCTTGACAAACCCCTTGTGAAGAAGTCTTCCCTCAGCTATCATATGGTTTCAGGAAGATAAAAGTGTTTTCCGCCGTGGGCGCGAAGGCACGAGGGACGTGCCCTAGAGTGAGCTGTCCGTTTCGAATGTGCCGCCCGTCGTTCCACGAAGAAGGGTGAGTATGGAAATGTATGATGTGAGGAAGCATAGGGAAGATTGCCTACGGGTGTTTAACTCTAAGGACAAATCTAGAGGGTTGCCGTCCGTCGACGACCAGCTCTTTCCGTACGGATGGAAGCGCCGTGTTAAAGCTTAGGGCGAGAGAAAAGAGACGGAATGCGAGATACACCACAGTGGGGAACACGTTGTGTGGAGGGCTTCTCTCCACCAAAGTCTTGGGTCACGAATTTGGAAGGGCCTTCAAATGTACGTGAGCTAGCGTCAGCAGAGCCTTCCACTGAACTCAGAGAAACGAGGCCGCGTCAAACATGATTTCGTGCTAACCCCTTGGTTCGCGAAGCGCGAAGCCTTTTGAGATATGTGTGTGAGGGTCTTGCACTCACCTCTCAAGAAACAAAACGGTAGAGCAATAGTCTTCCCACTACCATCTACAGGGAAGAAGACGGAGGAAATGTCCCACGTTAAAAGTGAAGGCGCAAGTTACTGTGCCATAGAGCCCTGCTTGGGAAAGAACTTGTGTCGAAAGCTTCTCCCAACTCAGATCTTGTTTCGGGAAGATAGAAGCGCTGTCGGTACTTTGTGTGAAAACACAAGGAAAATGCCACACGCTGAATTGTGAAGAGAAATGTGGGTCGAACGTGACCACCAACACACTCGTTGTCCCCTAGAGAGGTGTGTGTCTGGAAGTGGGAGGAAGCGTAACGGACGTGCTATACACTTAACTCCAAGAAACAACGCTGTGGAGGTGCGGTCCTTCGACTGCCCTTCTTCTTTGCTAAGGAACGAAGCGGCTTGAAGCCAAGTGTGAAAGGAAACGGAGGGCAAGGAAGGGTGATATGCCTCACTCGCGGCACAACTTCTGATGGAGGGCTTTTCTCAACGAACACCATGTGTCACGAAGATAGAAGGGTTTGCGAAAGTATGTGACTTCGCCAAAGGAAAGGCATACACGAATCTCGGCGAACCACGTCTGTGTCGATCGCGACTTCGAGCTTCCATCTGGGTTCCCGAGGAACCCATAGTCACATAATGTATGTGTTGTATCCTACTGCAGAAACACCACTGCAGAGAAACCGTGCGTCTACTATCACCTTCCCTGAAACTGGTAGACTTTTGCAATGGAAGTGGGAAATCGCAAGGAATGTGCCCCGTGCCTGTGCCACGGAAGTAACTAGTGTAAATGTCTGTCGCGATTGGAATCCTGTTCCGTGAGAAGCGTTTCCAAGAGTATGAGAGAGAGCAGATGGAAAAGGTCATGGTTTGAAGCGTGAGAAGGAGACCCGTCAGGAAAGCCATACACGTAAGTCGGGGAAGCACTTTCGCGTGACATGGTGAAGGCATCTAGAATGTGCCCTGTGACGGTGCTCGAGAAACCACTTGTGAAGAAGGCTTCCCTCAACTGCCGTATCGTTTCCGTAGGAGGAAACTGTTTTCCGTAGTGGGTGTGAAGGCATAAGGGACGTAGACGAGACTTCGCTCTCCGCTTCGAAGGTGCCTGCCGTCGTTACACGAAGAAGGATGTGTATGGAAATGGATGACTGCGGAAGCATAAGGAAGATGGCATGCGTTTGTTTAACTCTAAGAACAAGTCTCGAGGGTTCCCGTCCTTCGACTACCATCTCTTCTCGTAAGGATGCGAAGCCGCTCCTTAAACCTCGTGTGAACGAAAAGAGATGGAACGCGCGATACCGCACAGTGAGGAACACGTTGTGCGGAGGGTTTCTCTCCATTACGTCCTGTGTCATGGAGGTGGATGGGTCTTGCAATGTACGTGGGCTAGCCTCAGTAGCAGTAGTAGCCTGACACTGAATTCTGAGAAACAAGGCCATGTCAAACAGGCTTTCGCGCTAACATCGTGGTGCTTGAAGAAAGAAGCCTTTGGAGACATGTGCGTTGCTATATAAGGTAGGCGTCTTACACTCACCTCTCACGAAACCAAACTGTAGGGAACTAGTCTTTCCACTACCGCCTCCGGGGAAGAAGTTGGAAGAACTTTCCGACGTTCAAAGTGAAGGCACAAATGCTGGGCCGTCTACCACTGTTTGAGAGAGGAGTTGTGTCTCAAGCTCCTGTCAACCCAGATCTTGCTTCGGGAAGAGAGAAGCGTTTTCAGGACTTCGTGTGAAAGCGTAAGGACAATGCCATAGGCTGAATGGTGAAGGAAAATGTGGGTCGAATGCGACCACCAACTAACAAGTTGTCCCCTAGGGAGGTGTGTGTCTGGAAATGGGAGGAAGCGTAAGGAACGAGCTGTACACTTAAGTCTAAGAGACAATGCTGTGGAGGAGCCGTCCTTCGACTCCCCGCCTCCTTTCCTAAGGATCGAAGCAGCTTGACGCCGAGTGTGAACGGAAGCAGAGGAAAAGCCTGCTATACCTTACTCGGGGAACCACTTTGTATGGAGGGCTTCTCTCAATGAACACCACGGCTCACGACGCTAGAAGGGTTTTCAAACGTACGTGAGTTCGCCAAAGGAAAGCCACAGACTACACTGTGCGAAACAAGTCTGTGTCAAACCGCGCCTTCGAGCTTCCATCTGGCTTCACGGGGAAAACCTAGTCACAACATGAACGTGTGGAGCCCTAAACAGGCGGCGTGCACGTCGGTCTGAAGAAACACCACTGCAGAGAAACCGTGTTTCTCCCAACCTCTTCCCTGAAAATGGTAGTCTATTCCAAGGTAAGTGTGACAGCGCAAGGCATGTGCCCCATGCCTGCGCCACGGAAATAAGGAGTGGAGATTGTCTCTCCCGGTTCAAACCTTGTTCCGTGAGAAATGTTTTCAAGAGTACGAGAGAGAGCAGAGGGAAAAGGTCATGCCTTTAAGTCTGAGAAGGAAACCCTGGAAAGCCGTACGCCTACGTATGAGCGGCATTCTGGCGCGAACGTGTGAAGGCATAAAGAATGTGTCCTGGGACGGTGCTTGACAAACCCCTTGTGAAGAAGTCTTCCCTCAGCTATCATATGGTTTCAGGAAGATAAAAGTGTTTTCCGCCGTGGGCGTGAAGGCACGAGGGACGTGCCCTAGAGTGAGCTGTCCGTTTCGAATGTGCCGCCCGTCGTTCCACGAAGAAGGGTGAGTATGGAAATGTATGATGTGAGGAAGCATAGGGAAGATTGCCTACGGGTGTTTAACTCTAAGGACAAATCTAGAGGGTTGCCGTCCGTCGACGACCAGCTCTTTCCCTACGGATGGAAGCGCCGTGTTAAAGCTTAGGGCGAGAGAAAAGAGACGGAATGCGAGATACACCACAGTGGGGAACACGTTGTGTGGAGGGCTTCTCTCCACCAAAGTCTTGGGTCACGAATTTGGAAGGGCCTTCAAATGTACGTGAGCTAGCGTCAGCAGAGCCTTCCACTGAACTCAGAGAAACGAGGCCGCGTCAAACATGATTTCGTGCTAACCCCTTGGTTCGCGAAGCGCGAAGCCTTTTGAGATATGTGTGTGAGGGTCTTGCACTCACCTCTCAAGAAACAAAACGGTAGAGCAATAGTCTTCCCACTACCATCTACAGGGAAGAAGACGGAGGAAATGTCCCACGTTAAAAGTGAAGGCGCAAGTTACTGTGCCATAGAGCCCTGCTTGGGAAAGAACTTGTGTCGAAAGCTTCTCCCAACTCAGATCTTGTTTCGGGAAGATAGAAGCGCTGTCGGTACTTTGTGTGAAAACACAAGGAAAATGCCACACGCTGAATTGTGAAGAGAAATGTGGGTCGAACGTGACCACCAACACACTCGTTGTCCCCTAGAGAGGTGTGTGTCTGGAAGTGGGAGGAAGCGTAACGGACGTGCTATACACTTAACTCCAAGAAACAACGCTGTGGAGGTGCGGTCCTTCGACTGCCCTTCTTCTTTGCTAAGGAACGAAGCGGCTTGAAGCCAAGTGTGAAAGGAAACGGAGGGCAAGGAAGGGTGATATGCCTCACTCGCGGCACAACTTCTGATGGAGGGCTTTTCTCAACGAACACCATGTGTCACGAAGATAGAAGGGTTTGCGAAAGTATGTGACTTCGCCAAAGGAAAGGCATACACGAATCTCGGCGAACCACGTCTGTGTCGATCGCGACTTCGAGCTTCCATCTGGGTTCCCGAGGAACCCATAGTCACATAATGTATGTGTTGTATCCTACTGCAGAAACACCACTGCAGAGAAACCGTGCGTCTACTATCACCTTCCCTGAAACTGGTAGACTTTTGCAATGGAAGTGGGAAATCGCAAGGAATGTGCCCCGTGCCTGTGCCACGGAAGTAACTAGTGTCAATGTCTGTCGCGATTGGAATCCTGTTCCGTGAGAAGCGTTTCCAAGAGTATGAGAGAGAGCAGATGGAAAAGGTCATGGTTTGAAGCGTGAGAAGGAGACCCGTCAGGAAAGCCATACACGTAAGTCGGGGAAGCACTTTCGCGTGACATGGTGAAGGCATCTAGAATGTGCCCTGTGACGGTGCTCGAGAAACCACTTGTGAAGAAGGCTTCCCTCAACTGCCGTATCGTTTCCGTAGGAGGAAACTGTTTTCCGTAGTGGGTGTGAAGGCATAAGGGACGTAGACGAGACTTCGCTCTCCGCTTCGAAGGTGCCTGCCGTCGTTACACGAAGAAGGATGTGTATGGAAATGGATGACTGCGGAAGCATAAGGAAGATGGCATGCGTTTGTTTAACTCTAAGAACAAGTCTCGAGGGTTCCCGTCCTTCGACTACCATCTCTTCTCGTAAGGATGCGAAGCCGCTCCTTAAACCTCGTGTGAACGAAAAGAGATGGAACGCGCGATACCGCACAGTGAGGAACACGTTGTGCGGAGGGTTTCTCTCCATTACGTCCTGTGTCATGGAGGTGGATGGGTCTTGCAATGTACGTGGGCTAGCCTCAGTAGCAGTAGTAGCCTGACACTGAATTCTGAGAAACAAGGCCATGTCAAACAGGCTTTCGCGCTAACATCGTGGTGCTTGAAGAAAGAAGCCTTTGGAGACATGTGCGTTGCTATATAAGGTAGGCGTCTTACACTCACCTCTCACGAAACCAAACTGTAGGGAACTAGTCTTTCCACTACCGCCTCCGGGGAAGAAGTTGGAAGAACTTTCCGACGTTCAAAGTGAAGGCACAAATGCTGGGCCGTCTACCACTGTTTGAGAGAGGAGTTGTGTCTCAAGCTCCTGTCAACCCAGATCTTGCTTCGGGAAGAGAGAAGCGTTTTCAGGACTTCGTGTGAAAGCGTAAGGACAATGCCATAGGCTGAATGGTGAAGGAAAATGTGGGTCGAATGCGACCACCAACTAACAAGTTGTCCCCTAGGGAGGTGTGTGTCTGGAAATGGGAGGAAGCGTAAGGAACGAGCTGTACACTTAAGTCTAAGAGACAATGCTGTGGAGGAGCCGTCCTTCGACTCCCCGCCTCCTTTCCTAAGGATCGAAGCAGCTTGACGCCGAGTGTGAACGGAAGCAGAGGAAAAGCCTGCTATACCTTACTCGGGGAACCACTTTGTATGGAGGGCTTCTCTCAATGAACACCACGGCTCACGACGCTAGAAGGGTTTTCAAACGTACGTGAGTTCGCCAAAGGAAAGCCACAGACTACACTGTGCGAAACAAGTCTGTGTCAAACCGCGCCTTCGAGCTTCCATCTGGCTTCACGGGGAAAACCTAGTCACAACATGAACGTGTGGAGCCCTAAACAGGCGGCGTGCACGTCGGTCTGAAGAAACACCACTGCAGAGAAACCGTGTTTCTCCCAACCTCTTCCCTGAAAATGGTAGTCTATTCCAAGGTAAGTGTGACAGCGCAAGGCATGTGCCCCATGCCTGCGCCACGGAAATAAGGAGTGGAGATTGTCTCTCCCGGTTCAAACCTTGTTCCGTGAGAAATGTTTTCAAGAGTACGAGAGAGAGCAGAGGGAAAAGGTCATGCCTTTAAGTCTGAGAAGGAAACCCTGGAAAGCCGTACGCCTACGTATGAGCGGCATTCTGGCGCGAACGTGTGAAGGCATAAAGAATGTGTCCTGGGACGGTGCTTGACAAACCCCTTGTGAAGAAGTCTTCCCTCAGCTATCATATGGTTTCAGGAAGATAAAAGTGTTTTCCGCCGTGGGCGTGAAGGCACGAGGGACGTGCCCTAGAGTGAGCTGTCCGTTTCGAATGTGCCGCCCGTCGTTCCACGAAGAAGGGTGAGTATGGAAATGTATGATGTGAGGAAGCATAGGGAAGATTGCCTACGGGTGTTTAACTCTAAGGACAAATCTAGAGGGTTGCCGTCCGTCGACGACCAGCTCTTTCCCTACGGATGGAAGCGCCGTGTTAAAGCTTAGGGCGAGAGAAAAGAGACGGAATGCGAGATACACCACAGTGGGGAACACGTTGTGTGGAGGGCTTCTCTCCACCAAAGTCTTGGGTCACGAATTTGGAAGGGCCTTCAAATGTACGTGAGCTAGCGTCAGCAGAGCCTTCCACTGAACTCAGAGAAACGAGGCCGCGTCAAACATGATTTCGTGCTAACCCCTTGGTTCGCGAAGCGCGAAGCCTTTTGAGATATGTGTGTGAGGGTCTTGCACTCACCTCTCAAGAAACAAAACGGTAGAGCAATAGTCTTCCCACTACCATCTACAGGGAAGAAGACGGAGGAAATGTCCCACGTTAAAAGTGAAGGCGCAAGTTACTGTGCCATAGAGCCCTGCTTGGGAAAGAACTTGTGTCGAAAGCTTCTCCCAACTCAGATCTTGTTTCGGGAAGATAGAAGCGCTGTCGGTACTTTGTGTGAAAACACAAGGAAAATGCCACACGCTGAATTGTGAAGAGAAATGTGGGTCGAACGTGACCACCAACACACTCGTTGTCCCCTAGAGAGGTGTGTGTCTGGAAGTGGGAGGAAGCGTAACGGACGTGCTATACACTTAACTCCAAGAAACAACGCTGTGGAGGTGCGGTCCTTCGACTGCCCTTCTTCTTTGCCAAGGAACGAAGCGGCTTGAAGCCAAGTGTGAAAGGAAACGGAGGGCAAGGAAGGGTGATATGCCTCACTCGCGGCACAACTTCTGATGGAGGGCTTTTCTCAACGAACACCATGTGTCACGAAGATAGAAGGGTTTGCGAAAGTATGTGACTTCGCCAAAGGAAAGGCATACACGAATCTCGGCGAACCACGTCTGTGTCAATCGCGACTTCGAGCTTCCATCTGGGTTCCCGAGGAACCCATAGTCACATAATGTATGTGTTGTATCCTACTGCAGAAACACCACTGCAGAGAAACCGTGCGTCTACTATCACCTTCCCTGAAACTGGTAGACTTTTGCAATGGAAGTGGGAAATCGCAAGGAATGTGCCCCGTGCCTGTGCCACGGAAGTAACTAGTGTAAATGTCTGTCGCGATTGGAATCCTGTTCCGTGAGAAGCGTTTCCAAGAGTATGAGAGAGAGCAGATGGAAAAGGTCATGGTTTGAAGCGTGAGAAGGAGACCCGTCAGGAAAGCCATACACGTAAGTCGGGGAAGCACTTTCGCGTGACATGGTGAAGGCATCTAGAATGTGCCCTGTGACGGTGCTCGAGAAACCACTTGTGAAGAAGGCTTCCCTCAACTGCCGTATCGTTTCCGTAGGAGGAAACTGTTTTCCGTAGTGGGTGTGAAGGCATAAGGGACGTAGACGAGACTTCGCTCTCCGCTTCGAAGGTGCCTGCCGTCGTTACACGAAGAAGGATGTGTATGGAAATGGATGACTGCGGAAGCATAAGGAAGATGGCATGCGTTTGTTTAACTCTAAGAACAAGTCTCGAGGGTTCCCGTCCTTCGACTACCATCTCTTCTCGTAAGGATGCGAAGCCGCTCCTTAAACCTCGTGTGAACGAAAAGAGATGGAACGCGCGATACCGCACAGTGAGGAACACGTTGTGCGGAGGGTTTCTCTCCATTACGTCCTGTGTCATGGAGGTGGATGGGTCTTGCAATGTACGTGGGCTAGCCTCAGTAGCAGTAGTAGCCTGACACTGAATTCTGAGAAACAAGGCCATGTCAAACAGGCTTTCGCGCTAACATCGTGGTGCTTGAAGAAAGAAGCCTTTGGAGACATGTGCGTTGCTATATAAGGTAGGCGTCTTACACTCACCTCTCACGAAACCAAACTGTAGGGAACTAGTCTTTCCACTACCGCCTCCGGGGAAGAAGTTGGAAGAACTTTCCGACGTTCAAAGTGAAGGCACAAATGCTGGGCCGTCTACCACTGTTTGAGAGAGGAGTTGTGTCTCAAGCTCCTGTCAACCCAGATCTTGCTTCGGGAAGAGAGAAGCGTTTTCAGGACTTCGTGTGAAAGCGTAAGGACAATGCCATAGGCTGAATGGTGAAGGAAAATGTGGGTCGAATGCGACCACCAACTAACAAGTTGTCCCCTAGGGAGGTGTGTGTCTGGAAATGGGAGGAAGCGTAAGGAACGAGCTGTACACTTAAGTCTAAGAGACAATGCTGTGGAGGAGCCGTCCTTCGACTCCCCGCCTCCTTTCCTAAGGATCGAAGCAGCTTGACGCCGAGTGTGAACGGAAGCAGAGGAAAAGCCTGCTATACCTTACTCGGGGAACCACTTTGTATGGAGGGCTTCTCTCAATGAACACCACGGCTCACGACGCTAGAAGGGTTTTCAAACGTACGTGAGTTCGCCAAAGGAAAGCCACAGACTACACTGTGCGAAACAAGTCTGTGTCAAACCGCGCCTTCGAGCTTCCATCTGGCTTCACGGGGAAAACCTAGTCACAACATGAACGTGTGGAGCCCTAAACAGGCGGCGTGCACGTCGGTCTGAAGAAACACCACTGCAGAGAAACCGTGTTTCTCCCAACCTCTTCCCTGAAAATGGTAGTCTATTCCAAGGTAAGTGTGACAGCGCAAGGCATGTGCCCCATGCCTGCGCCACGGAAATAAGGAGTGGAGATTGTCTCTCCCGGTTCAAACCTTGTTCCGTGAGAAATGTTTTCAAGAGTACGAGAGAGAGCAGAGGGAAAAGGTCATGCCTTTAAGTCTGAGAAGGAAACCCTGGAAAGCCGTACGCCTACGTATGAGCGGCATTCTGGCGCGAACGTGTGAAGGCATAAAGAATGTGTCCTGGGACGGTGCTTGACAAACCCCTTGTGAAGAAGTCTTCCCTCAGCTATCATATGGTTTCAGGAAGATAAAAGTGTTTTCCGCCGTGGGCGTGAAGGCACGAGGGACGTGCCCTAGAGTGAGCTGTCCGTTTCGAATGTGCCGCCCGTCGTTCCACGAAGAAGGGTGAGTATGGAAATGTATGATGTGAGGAAGCATAGGGAAGATTGCCTACGGGTGTTTAACTCTAAGGACAAATCTAGAGGGTTGCCGTCCGTCGACGACCAGCTCTTTCCCTACGGATGGAAGCACCGTGTTAAAGCTTAGGGCGAGAGAAAAGAGACGGAATGCGAGATACACCACAGTGGGGAACACGTTGTGTGGAGGGCTTCTCTCCACCAAAGTCTTGGGTCACGAATTTGGAAGGGCCTTCAAATGTACGTGAGCTAGCGTCAGCAGAGCCTTCCACTGAACTCAGAGAAACGAGGCCGCGTCAAACATGATTTCGTGCTAACCCCTTGGTTCGCGAAGCGCGAAGCCTTTTGAGATATGTGTGTGAGGGTCTTGCACTCACCTCTCAAGAAACAAAACGGTAGAGCAATAGTCTTCCCACTACCATCTACAGGGAAGAAGACGGAGGAAATGTCCCACGTTAAAAGTGAAGGCGCAAGTTACTGTGCCATAGAGCCCTGCTTGGGAAAGAACTTGTGTCGAAAGCTTCTCCCAACTCAGATCTTGTTTCGGGAAGATAGAAGCGCTGTCGGTACTTTGTGTGAAAACACAAGGAAAATGCCACACGCTGAATTGTGAAGAGAAATGTGGGTCGAACGTGACCACCAACACACTCGTTGTCCCCTAGAGAGGTGTGTGTCTGGAAGTGGGAGGAAGCGTAACGGACGTGCTATACACTTAACTCCAAGAAACAACGCTGTGGAGGTGCGGTCCTTCGACTGCCCTTCTTCTTTGCTAAGGAACGAAGCGGCTTGAAGCCAAGTGTGAAAGGAAACGGAGGGCAAGGAAGGGTGATATGCCTCACTCGCGGCACAACTTCTGATGGAGGGCTTTTCTCAACGAACACCATGTGTCACGAAGATAGAAGGGTTTGCGAAAGTATGTGACTTCGCCAAAGGAAAGGCATACACGAATCTCGGCGAACCACGTCTGTGTCGATCGCGACTTCGAGCTTCCATCTGGGTTCCCGAGGAACCCATAGTCACATAATGTATGTGTTGTATCCTACTGCAGAAACACCACTGCAGAGAAACCGTGCGTCTACTATCACCTTCCCTGAAACTGGTAGACTTTTGCAATGGAAGTGGGAAATCGCAAGGAATGTGCCCCGTGCCTGTGCCACGGAAGTAACTAGTGTCAATGTCTGTCGCGATTGGAATCCTGTTCCGTGAGAAGCGTTTCCAAGAGTATGAGAGAGAGCAGATGGAAAAGGTCATGGTTTGAAGCGTGAGAAGGAGACCCGTCAGGAAAGCCATACACGTAAGTCGGGGAAGCACTTTCGCGTGACATGGTGAAGGCATCTAGAATGTGCCCTGTGACGGTGCTCGAGAAACCACTTGTGAAGAAGGCTTCCCTCAACTGCCGTATCGTTTCCGTAGGAGGAAACTGTTTTCCGTAGTGGGTGTGAAGGCATAAGGGACGTAGACGAGACTTCGCTCTCCGCTTCGAAGGTGCCTGCCGTCGTTACACGAAGAAGGATGTGTATGGAAATGGATGACTGCGGAAGCATAAGGAAGATGGCATGCGTTTGTTTAACTCTAAGAACAAGTCTCGAGGGTTCCCGTCCTTCGACTACCATCTCTTCTCGTAAGGATGCGAAGCCGCTCCTTAAACCTCGTGTGAACGAAAAGAGATGGAACGCGCGATACCGCACAGTGAGGAACACGTTGTGCGGAGGGTTTCTCTCCATTACGTCCTGTGTCATGGAGGTGGATGGGTCTTGCAATGTACGTGGGCTAGCCTCAGTAGCAGTAGTAGCCTGACACTGAATTCTGAGAAACAAGGCCATGTCAAACAGGCTTTCGCGCTAACATCGTGGTGCTTGAAGAAAGAAGCCTTTGGAGACATGTGCGTTGCTATATAAGGTAGGCGTCTTACACTCACCTCTCACGAAACCAAACTGTAGGGAACTAGTCTTTCCACTACCGCCTCCGGGGAAGAAGTTGGAAGAACTTTCCGACGTTCAAAGTGAAGGCACAAATGCTGGGCCGTCTACCACTGTTTGAGAGAGGAGTTGTGTCTCAAGCTCCTGTCAACCCAGATCTTGCTTCGGGAAGAGAGAAGCGTTTTCAGGACTTCGTGTGAAAGCGTAAGGACAATGCCATAGGCTGAATGGTGAAGGAAAATGTGGGTCGAATGCGACCACCAACTAACAAGTTGTCCCCTAGGGAGGTGTGTGTCTGGAAATGGGAGGAAGCGTAAGGAACGAGCTGTACACTTAAGTCTAAGAGACAATGCTGTGGAGGAGCCGTCCTTCGACTCCCCGCCTCCTTTCCTAAGGATCGAAGCAGCTTGACGCCGAGTGTGAACGGAAGCAGAGGAAAAGCCTGCTATACCTTACTCGGGGAACCACTTTGTATGGAGGGCTTCTCTCAATGAACACCACGGCTCACGACGCTAGAAGGGTTTTCAAACGTACGTGAGTTCGCCAAAGGAAAGCCACAGACTACACTGTGCGAAACAAGTCTGTGTCAAACCGCGCCTTCGAGCTTCCATCTGGCTTCACGGGGAAAACCTAGTCACAACATGAACGTGTGGAGCCCTAAACAGGCGGCGTGCACGTCGGTCTGAAGAAACACCACTGCAGAGAAACCGTGTTTCTCCCAACCTCTTCCCTGAAAATGGTAGTCTATTCCAAGGTAAGTGTGACAGCGCAAGGCATGTGCCCCATGCCTGCGCCACGGAAATAAGGAGTGGAGATTGTCTCTCCCGGTTCAAACCTTGTTCCGTGAGAAATGTTTTCAAGAGTACGAGAGAGAGCAGAGGGAAAAGGTCATGCCTTTAAGTCTGAGAAGGAAACCCTGGAAAGCCGTACGCCTACGTATGAGCGGCATTCTGGCGCGAACGTGTGAAGGCATAAAGAATGTGTCCTGGGACGGTGCTTGACAAACCCCTTGTGAAGAAGTCTTCCCTCAGCTATCATATGGTTTCAGGAAGATAAAAGTGTTTTCCGCCGTGGGCGCGAAGGCACGAGGGACGTGCCCTAGAGTGAGCTGTCCGTTTCGAATGTGCCGCCCGTCGTTCCACGAAGAAGGGTGAGTATGGAAATGTATGATGTGAGGAAGCATAGGGAAGATTGCCTACGGGTGTTTAACTCTAAGGACAAATCTAGAGGGTTGCCGTCCGTCGACGACCAGCTCTTTCCCTACGGATGGAAGCGCCGTGTTAAAGCTTAGGGCGAGAGAAAAGAGACGGAATGCGAGATACACCACAGTGGGGAACACGTTGTGTGGAGGGCTTCTCTCCACCAAAGTCTTGGGTCACGAATTTGGAAGGGCCTTCAAATGTACGTGAGCTAGCGTCAGCAGAGCCTTCCACTGAACTCAGAGAAACGAGGCCGCGTCAAACATGATTTCGTGCTAACCCCTTGGTTCGCGAAGCGCGAAGCCTTTTGAGATATGTGTGTGAGGGTCTTGCACTCACCTCTCAAGAAACAAAACGGTAGAGCAATAGTCTTCCCACTACCATCTACAGGGAAGAAGACGGAGGAAATGTCCCACGTTAAAAGTGAAGGCGCAAGTTACTGTGCCATAGAGCCCTGCTTGGGAAAGAACTTGTGTCGAAAGCTTCTCCCAACTCAGATCTTGTTTCGGGAAGATAGAAGCGCTGTCGGTACTTTGTGTGAAAACACAAGGAAAATGCCACACGCTGAATTGTGAAGAGAAATGTGGGTCGAACGTGACCACCAACACACTCGTTGTCCCCTAGAGAGGTGTGTGTCTGGAAGTGGGAGGAAGCGTAACGGACGTGCTATACACTTAACTCCAAGAAACAACGCTGTGGAGGTGCGGTCCTTCGACTGCCCTTCTTCTTTGCCTAGGAACGAAGCGGCTTGAAGCCAAGTGTGAAAGGAAACGGAGGGCAAGGAAGGGTGATATACCTCACTCGCGGCACAACTTCTGATGGAGGGCTTTTCTCAACGAACACCATGTGTCACGAAGATAGAAGGGTTTGCGAAAGTATGTGACTTCGCCAAAGGAAAGGCATACACGAATCTCGGCGAACCACGTCTGTGTCGATCGCGACTTCGAGCTTCCATCTGGGTTCCCGAGGAACCCATAGTCACATAATGTATGTGTTGTATCCTACTGCAGAAACACCACTGCAGAGAAACCGTGCGTCTACTATCACCTTCCCTGAAACTGGTAGACTTTTGCAATGGAAGTGGGAAATCGCAAGGAATGTGCCCCGTGCCTGTGCCACGGAAGTAACTAGTGTAAATGTCTGTCGCGATTGGAATCCTGTTCCGTGAGAAGCGTTTCCAAGAGTATGAGAGAGAGCAGATGGAAAAGGTCATGGTTTGAAGCGTGAGAAGGAGACCCGTCAGGAAAGCCATACACGTAAGTCGGGGAAGCACTTTCGCGTGACATGGTGAAGGCATCTAGAATGTGCCCTGTGACGGTGCTCGAGAAACCACTTGTGAAGAAGGCTTCCCTCAACTGCCGTATCGTTTCCGTAGGAGGAAACTGTTTTCCGTAGTGGGTGTGAAGGCATAAGGGACGTAGACGAGACTTCGCTCTCCGCTTCGAAGGTGCCTGCCGTCGTTACACGAAGAAGGATGTGTATGGAAATGGATGACTGCGGAAGCATAAGGAAGATGGCATGCGTTTGTTTAACTCTAAGAACAAGTCTCGAGGGTTCCCGTCCTTCGACTACCATCTCTTCTCGTAAGGATGCGAAGCCGCTCCTTAAACCTCGTGTGAACGAAAAGAGATGGAACGCGCGATACCGCACAGTGAGGAACACGTTGTGCGGAGGGTTTCTCTCCATTACGTCCTGTGTCATGGAGGTGGATGGGTCTTGCAATGTACGTGGGCTAGCCTCAGTAGCAGTAGTAGCCTGACACTGAATTCTGAGAAACAAGGCCATGTCAAACAGGCTTTCGCGCTAACATCGTGGTGCTTGAAGAAAGAAGCCTTTGGAGACATGTGCGTTGCTATATAAGGTAGGCGTCTTACACTCACCTCTCACGAAACCAAACTGTAGGGAACTAGTCTTTCCACTACCGCCTCCGGGGAAGAAGTTGGAAGAACTTTCCGACGTTCAAAGTGAAGGCACAAATGCTGGGCCGTCTACCACTGTTTGAGAGAGGAGTTGTGTCTCAAGCTCCTGTCAACCCAGATCTTGCTTCGGGAAGAGAGAAGCGTTTTCAGGACTTCGTGTGAAAGCGTAAGGACAATGCCATAGGCTGAATGGTGAAGGAAAATGTGGGTCGAATGCGACCACCAACTAACAAGTTGTCCCCTAGGGAGGTGTGTGTCTGGAAATGGGAGGAAGCGTAAGGAACGAGCTGTACACTTAAGTCTAAGAGACAATGCTGTGGAGGAGCCGTCCTTCGACTCCCCGCCTCCTTTCCTAAGGATCGAAGCAGCTTGACGCCGAGTGTGAACGGAAGCAGAGGAAAAGCCTGCTATACCTTACTCGGGGAACCACTTTGTATGGAGGGCTTCTCTCAATGAACACCACGGCTCACGACGCTAGAAGGGTTTTCAAACGTACGTGAGTTCGCCAAAGGAAAGCCACAGACTACACTGTGCGAAACAAGTCTGTGTCAAACCGCGCCTTCGAGCTTCCATCTGGCTTCACGGGGAAAACCTAGTCACAACATGAACGTGTGGAGCCCTAAACAGGCGGCGTGCACGTCGGTCTGAAGAAACACCACTGCAGAGAAACCGTGTTTCTCCCAACCTCTTCCCTGAAAATGGTAGTCTATTCCAAGGTAAGTGTGACAGCGCAAGGCATGTGCCCCATGCCTGCGCCACGGAAATAAGGAGTGGAGATTGTCTCTCCCGGTTCAAACCTTGTTCCGTGAGAAATGTTTTCAAGAGTACGAGAGAGAGCAGAGGGAAAAGGTCATGCCTTTAAGTCTGAGAAGGAAACCCTGGAAAGCCGTACGCCTACGTATGAGCGGCATTCTGGCGCGAACGTGTGAAGGCATAAAGAATGTGTCCTGGGACGGTGCTTGACAAACCCCTTGTGAAGAAGTCTTCCCTCAGCTATCATATGGTTTCAGGAAGATAAAAGTGTTTTCCGCCGTGGGCGCGAAGGCACGAGGGACGTGCCCTAGAGTGAGCTGTCCGTTTCGAATGTGCCGCCCGTCGTTCCACGAAGAAGGGTGAGTATGGAAATGTATGATGTGAGGAAGCATAGGGAAGATTGCCTACGGGTGTTTAACTCTAAGGACAAATCTAGAGGGTTGCCGTCCGTCGACGACCAGCTCTTTCCCTACGGATGGAAGCGCCGTGTTAAAGCTTAGGGCGAGAGAAAAGAGACGGAATGCGAGATACACCACAGTGGGGAACACGTTGTGTGGAGGGCTTCTCTCCACCAAAGTCTTGGGTCACGAATTTGGAAGGGCCTTCAAATGTACGTGAGCTAGCGTCAGCAGAGCCTTCCACTGAACTCAGAGAAACGAGGCCGCGTCAAACATGATTTCGTGCTAACCCCTTGGTTCGCGAAGCGCGAAGCCTTTTGAGATATGTGTGTGAGGGTCTTGCACTCACCTCTCAAGAAACAAAACGGTAGAGCAATAGTCTTCCCACTACCATCTACAGGGAAGAAGACGGAGGAAATGTCCCACGTTAAAAGTGAAGGCGCAAGTTACTGTGCCATAGAGCCCTGCTTGGGAAAGAACTTGTGTCGAAAGCTTCTCCCAACTCAGATCTTGTTTCGGGAAGATAGAAGCGCTGTCGGTACTTTGTGTGAAAACACAAGGAAAATGCCACACGCTGAATTGTGAAGAGAAATGTGGGTCGAACGTGACCACCAACACACTCGTTGTCCCCTAGAGAGGTGTGTGTCTGGAAGTGGGAGGAAGCGTAACGGACGTGCTATACACTTAACTCCAAGAAACAACGCTGTGGAGGTGCGGTCCTTCGACTGCCCTTCTTCTTTGCTAAGGAACGAAGCGGCTTGAAGCCAAGTGTGAAAGGAAACGGAGGGCAAGGAAGGGTGATATACCTCACTCGCGGCACAACTTCTGATGGAGGGCTTTTCTCAACGAACACCATGTGTCACGAAGATAGAAGGGTTTGCGAAAGTATGTGACTTCGCCAAAGGAAAGGCATACACGAATCTCGGCGAACCACGTCTGTGTCGATCGCGACTTCGAGCTTCCATCTGGGTTCCCGAGGAACCCATAGTCACATAATGTATGTGTTGTATCCTACTGCAGAAACACCACTGCAGAGAAACCGTGCGTCTACTATCACCTTCCCTGAAACTGGTAGACTTTTGCAATGGAAGTGGGAAATCGCAAGGAATGTGCCCCGTGCCTGTGCCACGGAAGTAACTAGTGTAAATGTCTGTCGCGATTGGAATCCTGTTCCGTGAGAAGCGTTTCCAAGAGTATGAGAGAGAGCAGATGGAAAAGGTCATGGTTTGAAGCGTGAGAAGGAGACCCGTCAGGAAAGCCATACACGTAAGTCGGGGAAGCACTTTCGCGTGACATGGTGAAGGCATCTAGAATGTGCCCTGTGACGGTGCTCGAGAAACCACTTGTGAAGAAGGCTTCCCTCAACTGCCGTATCGTTTCCGTAGGAGGAAACTGTTTTCCGTAGTGGGTGTGAAGGCATAAGGGACGTAGACGAGACTTCGCTCTCCGCTTCGAAGGTGCCTGCCGTCGTTACACGAAGAAGGATGTGTATGGAAATGGATGACTGCGGAAGCATAAGGAAGATGGCATGCGTTTGTTTAACTCTAAGAACAAGTCTCGAGGGTTCCCGTCCTTCGACTACCATCTCTTCTCGTAAGGATGCGAAGCCGCTCCTTAAACCTCGTGTGAACGAAAAGAGATGGAACGCGCGATACCGCACAGTGAGGAACACGTTGTGCGGAGGGTTTCTCTCCATTACGTCCTGTGTCATGGAGGTGGATGGGTCTTGCAATGTACGTGGGCTAGCCTCAGTAGCAGTAGTAGCCTGACACTGAATTCTGAGAAACAAGGCCATGTCAAACAGGCTTTCGCGCTAACATCGTGGTGCTTGAAGAAAGAAGCCTTTGGAGACATGTGCGTTGCTATATAAGGTAGGCGTCTTACACTCACCTCTCACGAAACCAAACTGTAGGGAACTAGTCTTTCCACTACCGCCTCCGGGGAAGAAGTTGGAAGAACTTTCCGACGTTCAAAGTGAAGGCACAAATGCTGGGCCGTCTACCACTGTTTGAGAGAGGAGTTGTGTCTCAAGCTCCTGTCAACCCAGATCTTGCTTCGGGAAGAGAGAAGCGTTTTCAGGACTTCGTGTGAAAGCGTAAGGACAATGCCATAGGCTGAATGGTGAAGGAAAATGTGGGTCGAATGCGACCACCAACTAACAAGTTGTCCCCTAGGGAGGTGTGTGTCTGGAAATGGGAGGAAGCGTAAGGAACGAGCTGTACACTTAAGTCTAAGAGACAATGCTGTGGAGGAGCCGTCCTTCGACTCCCCGCCTCCTTTCCTAAGGATCGAAGCAGCTTGACGCCGAGTGTGAACGGAAGCAGAGGAAAAGCCTGCTATACCTTACTCGGGGAACCACTTTGTATGGAGGGCTTCTCTCAATGAACACCACGGCTCACGACGCTAGAAGGGTTTTCAAACGTACGTGAGTTCGCCAAAGGAAAGCCACAGACTACACTGTGCGAAACAAGTCTGTGTCAAACCGCGCCTTCGAGCTTCCATCTGGCTTCACGGGGAAAACCTAGTCACAACATGAACGTGTGGAGCCCTAAACAGGCGGCGTGCACGTCGGTCTGAAGAAACACCACTGCAGAGAAACCGTGTTTCTCCCAACCTCTTCCCTGAAAATGGTAGTCTATTCCAAGGTAAGTGTGACAGCGCAAGGCATGTGCCCCATGCCTGCGCCACGGAAATAAGGAGTGGAGATTGTCTCTCCCGGTTCAAACCTTGTTCCGTGAGAAATGTTTTCAAGAGTACGAGAGAGAGCAGAGGGAAAAGGTCATGCCTTTAAGTCTGAGAAGGAAACCCTGGAAAGCCGTACGCCTACGTATGAGCGGCATTCTGGCGCGAACGTGTGAAGGCATAAAGAATGTGTCCTGGGACGGTGCTTGACAAACCCCTTGTGAAGAAGTCTTCCCTCAGCTATCATATGGTTTCAGGAAGATAAAAGTGTTTTCCGCCGTGGGCGCGAAGGCACGAGGGACGTGCCCTAGAGTGAGCTGTCCGTTTCGAATGTGCCGCCCGTCGTTCCACGAAGAAGGGTGAGTATGGAAATGTATGATGTGAGGAAGCATAGGGAAGATTGCCTACGGGTGTTTAACTCTAAGGACAAATCTAGAGGGTTGCCGTCCGTCGACGACCAGCTCTTTCCCTACGGATGGAAGCGCCGTGTTAAAGCTTAGGGCGAGAGAAAAGAGACGGAATGCGAGATACACCACAGTGGGGAACACGTTGTGTGGAGGGCTTCTCTCCACCAAAGTCTTGGGTCACGAATTTGGAAGGGCCTTCAAATGTACGTGAGCTAGCGTCAGCAGAGCCTTCCACTGAACTCAGAGAAACGAGGCCGCGTCAAACATGATTTCGTGCTAACCCCTTGGTTCGCGAAGCGCGAAGCCTTTTGAGATATGTGTGTGAGGGTCTTGCACTCACCTCTCAAGAAACAAAACGGTAGAGCAATAGTCTTCCCACTACCATCTACAGGGAAGAAGACGGAGGAAATGTCCCACGTTAAAAGTGAAGGCGCAAGTTACTGTGCCATAGAGCCCTGCTTGGGAAAGAACTTGTGTCGAAAGCTTCTCCCAACTCAGATCTTGTTTCGGGAAGATAGAAGCGCTGTCGGTACTTTGTGTGAAAACACAAGGAAAATGCCACACGCTGAATTGTGAAGAGAAATGTGGGTCGAACGTGACCACCAACACACTCGTTGTCCCCTAGAGAGGTGTGTGTCTGGAAGTGGGAGGAAGCGTAACGGACGTGCTATACACTTAACTCCAAGAAACAACGCTGTGGAGGTGCGGTCCTTCGACTGCCCTTCTTCTTTGCTAAGGAACGAAGCGGCTTGAAGCCAAGTGTGAAAGGAAACGGAGGGCAAGGAAGGGTGATATGCCTCACTCGCGGCACAACTTCTGATGGAGGGCTTTTCTCAACGAACACCATGTGTCACGAAGATAGAAGGGTTTGCGAAAGTATGTGACTTCGCCAAAGGAAAGGCATACACGAATCTCGGCGAACCACGTCTGTGTCGATCGCGACTTCGAGCTTCCATCTGGGTTCCCGAGGAACCCATAGTCACATAATGTATGTGTTGTATCCTACTGCAGAAACACCACTGCAGAGAAACCGTGCGTCTACTATCACCTTCCCTGAAACTGGTAGACTTTTGCAATGGAAGTGGGAAATCGCAAGGAATGTGCCCCGTGCCTGTGCCACGGAAGTAACTAGTGTAAATGTCTGTCGCGATTGGAATCCTGTTCCGTGAGAAGCGTTTCCAAGAGTATGAGAGAGAGCAGATGGAAAAGGTCATGGTTTGAAGCGTGAGAAGGAGACCCGTCAGGAAAGCCATACACGTAAGTCGGGGAAGCACTTTCGCGTGACATGGTGAAGGCATCTAGAATGTGCCCTGTGACGGTGCTCGAGAAACCACTTGTGAAGAAGGCTTCCCTCAACTGCCGTATCGTTTCCGTAGGAGGAAACTGTTTTCCGTAGTGGGTGTGAAGGCATAAGGGACGTAGACGAGACTTCGCTCTCCGCTTCGAAGGTGCCTGCCGTCGTTACACGAAGAAGGATGTGTATGGAAATGGATGACTGCGGAAGCATAAGGAAGATGGCATGCGTTTGTTTAACTCTAAGAACAAGTCTCGAGGGTTCCCGTCCTTCGACTACCATCTCTTCTCGTAAGGATGCGAAGCCGCTCCTTAAACCTCGTGTGAACGAAAAGAGATGGAACGCGCGATACCGCACAGTGAGGAACACGTTGTGCGGAGGGTTTCTCTCCATTACGTCCTGTGTCATGGAGGTGGATGGGTCTTGCAATGTACGTGGGCTAGCCTCAGTAGCAGTAGTAGCCTGACACTGAATTCTGAGAAACAAGGCCATGTCAAACAGGCTTTCGCGCTAACATCGTGGTGCTTGAAGAAAGAAGCCTTTGGAGACATGTGCGTTGCTATATAAGGTAGGCGTCTTACACTCACCTCTCACGAAACCAAACTGTAGGGAACTAGTCTTTCCACTACCGCCTCCGGGGAAGAAGTTGGAAGAACTTTCCGACGTTCAAAGTGAAGGCACAAATGCTGGGCCGTCTACCACTGTTTGAGAGAGGAGTTGTGTCTCAAGCTCCTGTCAACCCAGATCTTGCTTCGGGAAGAGAGAAGCGTTTTCAGGACTTCGTGTGAAAGCGTAAGGACAATGCCATAGGCTGAATGGTGAAGGAAAATGTGGGTCGAATGCGACCACCAACTAACAAGTTGTCCCCTAGGGAGGTGTGTGTCTGGAAATGGGAGGAAGCGTAAGGAACGAGCTGTACACTTAAGTCTAAGAGACAATGCTGTGGAGGAGCGGTCCTTCGACTCCCCGCCTCCTTTCCTAAGGATCGAAGCAGCTTGACGCCGAGTGTGAACGGAAGCAGAGGAAAAGCCTGCTATACCTTACTCGGGGAACCACTTTGTATGGAGGGCTTCTCTCAATGAACACCACGGCTCACGACGCTAGAAGGGTTTTCAAACGTACGTGAGTTCGCCAAAGGAAAGCCACAGACTACACTGTGCGAAACAAGTCTGTGTCAAACCGCGCCTTCGAGCTTCCATCTGGCTTCACGGGGAAAACCTAGTCACAACATGAACGTGTGGAGCCCTAAACAGGCGGCGTGCACGTCGGTCTGAAGAAACACCACTGCAGAGAAACCGTGTTTCTCCCAACCTCTTCCCTGAAAATGGTAGTCTATTCCAAGGTAAGTGTGACAGCGCAAGGCATGTGCCCCATGCCTGCGCCACGGAAATAAGGAGTGGAGATTGTCTCTCCCGGTTCAAACCTTGTTCCGTGAGAAATGTTTTCAAGAGTACGAGAGAGAGCAGAGGGAAAAGGTCATGCCTTTAAGTCTGAGAAGGAAACCCTGGAAAGCCGTACGCCTACGTATGAGCGGCATTCTGGCGCGAACGTGTGAAGGCATAAAGAATGTGTCCTGGGACGGTGCTTGACAAACCCCTTGTGAAGAAGTCTTCCCTCAGCTATCATATGGTTTCAGGAAGATAAAAGTGTTTTCCGCCGTGGGCGCGAAGGCACGAGGGACGTGCCCTAGAGTGAGCTGTCCGTTTCGAATGTGCCGCCCGTCGTTCCACGAAGAAGGGTGAGTATGGAAATGTATGATGTGAGGAAGCATAGGGAAGATTGCCTACGGGTGTTTAACTCTAAGGACAAATCTAGAGGGTTGCCGTCCGTCGACGACCAGCTCTTTCCGTACGGATGGAAGCGCCGTGTTAAAGCTTAGGGCGAGAGAAAAGAGACGGAATGCGAGATACACCACAGTGGGGAACACGTTGTGTGGAGGGCTTCTCTCCACCAAAGTCTTGGGTCACGAATTTGGAAGGGCCTTCAAATGTACGTGAGCTAGCGTCAGCAGAGCCTTCCACTGAACTCAGAGAAACGAGGCCGCGTCAAACATGATTTCGTGCTAACCCCTTGGTTCGCGAAGCGCGAAGCCTTTTGAGATATGTGTGTGAGGGTCTTGCACTCACCTCTCAAGAAACAAAACGGTAGAGCAATAGTCTTCCCACTACCATCTACAGGGAAGAAGACGGAGGAAATGTCCCACGTTAAAAGTGAAGGCGCAAGTTACTGTGCCATAGAGCCCTGCTTGGGAAAGAACTTGTGTCGAAAGCTTCTCCCAACTCAGATCTTGTTTCGGGAAGATAGAAGCGCTGTCGGTACTTTGTGTGAAAACACAAGGAAAATGCCACACGCTGAATTGTGAAGAGAAATGTGGGTCGAACGTGACCACCAACACACTCGTTGTCCCCTAGAGAGGTGTGTGTCTGGAAGTGGGAGGAAGCGTAACGGACGTGCTATACACTTAACTCCAAGAAACAACGCTGTGGAGGTGCGGTCCTTCGACTGCCCTTCTTCTTTGCTAAGGAACGAAGCGGCTTGAAGCCAAGTGTGAAAGGAAACGGAGGGCAAGGAAGGGTGATATGCCTCACTCGCGGCACAACTTCTGATGGAGGGCTTTTCTCAACGAACACCATGTGTCACGAAGATAGAAGGGTTTGCGAAAGTATGTGACTTCGCCAAAGGAAAGGCATACACGAATCTCGGCGAACCACGTCTGTGTCGATCGCGACTTCGAGCTTCCATCTGGGTTCCCGAGGAACCCATAGTCACATAATGTATGTGTTGTATCCTACTGCAGAAACACCACTGCAGAGAAACCGTGCGTCTACTATCACCTTCCCTGAAACTGGTAGACTTTTGCAATGGAAGTGGGAAATCGCAAGGAATGTGCCCCGTGCCTGTGCCACGGAAGTAACTAGTGTAAATGTCTGTCGCGATTGGAATCCTGTTCCGTGAGAAGCGTTTCCAAGAGTATGAGAGAGAGCAGATGGAAAAGGTCATGGTTTGAAGCGTGAGAAGGAGACCCGTCAGGAAAGCCATACACGTAAGTCGGGGAAGCACTTTCGCGTGACATGGTGAAGGCATCTAGAATGTGCCCTGTGACGGTGCTCGAGAAACCACTTGTGAAGAAGGCTTCCCTCAACTGCCGTATCGTTTCCGTAGGAGGAAACTGTTTTCCGTAGTGGGTGTGAAGGCATAAGGGACGTAGACGAGACTTCGCTCTCCGCTTCGAAGGTGCCTGCCGTCGTTACACGAAGAAGGATGTGTATGGAAATGGATGACTGCGGAAGCATAAGGAAGATGGCATGCGTTTGTTTAACTCTAAGAACAAGTCTCGAGGGTTCCCGTCCTTCGACTACCATCTCTTCTCGTAAGGATGCGAAGCCGCTCCTTAAACCTCGTGTGAACGAAAAGAGATGGAACGCGCGATACCGCACAGTGAGGAACACGTTGTGCGGAGGGTTTCTCTCCATTACGTCCTGTGTCATGGAGGTGGATGGGTCTTGCAATGTACGTGGGCTAGCCTCAGTAGCAGTAGTAGCCTGACACTGAATTCTGAGAAACAAGGCCATGTCAAACAGGCTTTCGCGCTAACATCGTGGTGCTTGAAGAAAGAAGCCTTTGGAGACATGTGCGTTGCTATATAAGGTAGGCGTCTTACACTCACCTCTCACGAAACCAAACTGTAGGGAACTAGTCTTTCCACTACCGCCTCCGGGGAAGAAGTTGGAAGAACTTTCCGACGTTCAAAGTGAAGGCACAAATGCTGGGCCGTCTACCACTGTTTGAGAGAGGAGTTGTGTCTCAAGCTCCTGTCAACCCAGATCTTGCTTCGGGAAGAGAGAAGCGTTTTCAGGACTTCGTGTGAAAGCGTAAGGACAATGCCATAGGCTGAATGGTGAAGGAAAATGTGGGTCGAATGCGACCACCAACTAACAAGTTGTCCCCTAGGGAGGTGTGTGTCTGGAAATGGGAGGAAGCGTAAGGAACGAGCTGTACACTTAAGTCTAAGAGACAATGCTGTGGAGGAGCGGTCCTTCGACTCCCCGCCTCCTTTCCTAAGGATCGAAGCAGCTTGACGCCGAGTGTGAACGGAAGCAGAGGAAAAGCCTGCTATACCTTACTCGGGGAACCACTTTGTATGGAGGGCTTCTCTCAATGAACACCACGGCTCACGACGCTAGAAGGGTTTTCAAACGTACGTGAGTTCGCCAAAGGAAAGCCACAGACTACACTGTGCGAAACAAGTCTGTGTCAAACCGCGCCTTCGAGCTTCCATCTGGCTTCACGGGGAAAACCTAGTCACAACATGAACGTGTGGAGCCCTAAACAGGCGGCGTGCACGTCGGTCTGAAGAAACACCACTGCAGAGAAACCGTGTTTCTCCCAACCTCTTCCCTGAAAATGGTAGTCTATTCCAAGGTAAGTGTGACAGCGCAAGGCATGTGCCCCATGCCTGCGCCACGGAAATAAGGAGTGGAGATTGTCTCTCCCGGTTCAAACCTTGTTCCGTGAGAAATGTTTTCAAGAGTACGAGAGAGAGCAGAGGGAAAAGGTCATGCCTTTAAGTCTGAGAAGGAAACCCTGGAAAGCCGTACGCCTACGTATGAGCGGCATTCTGGCGCGAACGTGTGAAGGCATAAAGAATGTGTCCTGGGACGGTGCTTGACAAACCCCTTGTGAAGAAGTCTTCCCTCAGCTATCATATGGTTTCAGGAAGATAAAAGTGTTTTCCGCCGTGGGCGCGAAGGCACGAGGGACGTGCCCTAGAGTGAGCTGTCCGTTTCGAATGTGCCGCCCGTCGTTCCACGAAGAAGGGTGAGTATGGAAATGTATGATGTGAGGAAGCATAGGGAAGATTGCCTACGGGTGTTTAACTCTAAGGACAAATCTAGAGGGTTGCCGTCCGTCGACGACCAGCTCTTTCCCTACGGATGGAAGCGCCGTGTTAAAGCTTAGGGCGAGAGAAAAGAGACGGAATGCGAGATACACCACAGTGGGGAACACGTTGTGTGGAGGGCTTCTCTCCACCAAAGTCTTGGGTCACGAATTTGGAAGGGCCTTCAAATGTACGTGAGCTAGCGTCAGCAGAGCCTTCCACTGAACTCAGAGAAACGAGGCCGCGTCAAACATGATTTCGTGCTAACCCCTTGGTTCGCGAAGCGCGAAGCCTTTTGAGATATGTGTGTGAGGGTCTTGCACTCACCTCTCAAGAAACAAAACGGTAGAGCAATAGTCTTCCCACTACCATCTACAGGGAAGAAGACGGAGGAAATGTCCCACGTTAAAAGTGAAGGCGCAAGTTACTGTGCCATAGAGCCCTGCTTGGGAAAGAACTTGTGTCGAAAGCTTCTCCCAACTCAGATCTTGTTTCGGGAAGATAGAAGCGCTGTCGGTACTTTGTGTGAAAACACAAGGAAAATGCCACACGCTGAATTGTGAAGAGAAATGTGGGTCGAACGTGACCACCAACACACTCGTTGTCCCCTAGAGAGGTGTGTGTCTGGAAGTGGGAGGAAGCGTAACGGACGTGCTATACACTTAACTCCAAGAAACAACGCTGTGGAGGTGCGGTCCTTCGACTGCCCTTCTTCTTTGCTAAGGAACGAAGCGGCTTGAAGCCAAGTGTGAAAGGAAACGGAGGGCAAGGAAGGGTGATATACCTCACTCGCGGCACAACTTCTGATGGAGGGCTTTTCTCAACGAACACCATGTGTCACGAAGATAGAAGGGTTTGCGAAAGTATGTGACTTCGCCAAAGGAAAGGCATACACGAATCTCGGCGAACCACGTCTGTGTCGATCGCGACTTCGAGCTTCCATCTGGGTTCCCGAGGAACCCATAGTCACATAATGTATGTGTTGTATCCTACTGCAGAAACACCACTGCAGAGAAACCGTGCGTCTACTATCACCTTCCCTGAAACTGGTAGACTTTTGCAATGGAAGTGGGAAATCGCAAGGAATGTGCCCCGTGCCTGTGCCACGGAAGTAACTAGTGTAAATGTCTGTCGCGATTGGAATCCTGTTCCGTGAGAAGCGTTTCCAAGAGTATGAGAGAGAGCAGATGGAAAAGGTCATGGTTTGAAGCGTGAGAAGGAGACCCGTCAGGAAAGCCATACACGTAAGTCGGGGAAGCACTTTCGCGTGACATGGTGAAGGCATCTAGAATGTGCCCTGTGACGGTGCTCGAGAAACCACTTGTGAAGAAGGCTTCCCTCAACTGCCGTATCGTTTCCGTAGGAGGAAACTGTTTTCCGTAGTGGGTGTGAAGGCATAAGGGACGTAGACGAGACTTCGCTCTCCGCTTCGAAGGTGCCTGCCGTCGTTACACGAAGAAGGATGTGTATGGAAATGGATGACTGCGGAAGCATAAGGAAGATGGCATGCGTTTGTTTAACTCTAAGAACAAGTCTCGAGGGTTCCCGTCCTTCGACTACCATCTCTTCTCGTAAGGATGCGAAGCCGCTCCTTAAACCTCGTGTGAACGAAAAGAGATGGAACGCGCGATACCGCACAGTGAGGAACACGTTGTGCGGAGGGTTTCTCTCCATTACGTCCTGTGTCATGGAGGTGGATGGGTCTTGCAATGTACGTGGGCTAGCCTCAGTAGCAGTAGTAGCCTGACACTGAATTCTGAGAAACAAGGCCATGTCAAACAGGCTTTCGCGCTAACATCGTGGTGCTTGAAGAAAGAAGCCTTTGGAGACATGTGCGTTGCTATATAAGGTAGGCGTCTTACACTCACCTCTCACGAAACCAAACTGTAGGGAACTAGTCTTTCCACTACCGCCTCCGGGGAAGAAGTTGGAAGAACTTTCCGACGTTCAAAGTGAAGGCACAAATGCTGGGCCGTCTACCACTGTTTGAGAGAGGAGTTGTGTCTCAAGCTCCTGTCAACCCAGATCTTGCTTCGGGAAGAGAGAAGCGTTTTCAGGACTTCGTGTGAAAGCGTAAGGACAATGCCATAGGCTGAATGGTGAAGGAAAATGTGGGTCGAATGCGACCACCAACTAACAAGTTGTCCCCTAGGGAGGTGTGTGTCTGGAAATGGGAGGAAGCGTAAGGAACGAGCTGTACACTTAAGTCTAAGAGACAATGCTGTGGAGGAGCGGTCCTTCGACTCCCCGCCTCCTTTCCTAAGGATCGAAGCAGCTTGACGCCGAGTGTGAACGGAAGCAGAGGAAAAGCCTGCTATACCTTACTCGGGGAACCACTTTGTATGGAGGGCTTCTCTCAATGAACACCACGGCTCACGACGCTAGAAGGGTTTTCAAACGTACGTGAGTTCGCCAAAGGAAAGCCACAGACTACACTGTGCGAAACAAGTCTGTGTCAAACCGCGCCTTCGAGCTTCCATCTGGCTTCACGGGGAAAACCTAGTCACAACATGAACGTGTGGAGCCCTAAACAGGCGGCGTGCACGTCGGTCTGAAGAAACACCACTGCAGAGAAACCGTGTTTCTCCCAACCTCTTCCCTGAAAATGGTAGTCTATTCCAAGGTAAGTGTGACAGCGCAAGGCATGTGCCCCATGCCTGCGCCACGGAAATAAGGAGTGGAGATTGTCTCTCCCGGTTCAAACCTTGTTCCGTGAGAAATGTTTTCAAGAGTACGAGAGAGAGCAGAGGGAAAAGGTCATGCCTTTAAGTCTGAGAAGGAAACCCTGGAAAGCCGTACGCCTACGTATGAGCGGCATTCTGGCGCGAACGTGTGAAGGCATAAAGAATGTGTCCTGGGACGGTGCTTGACAAACCCCTTGTGAAGAAGTCTTCCCTCAGCTATCATATGGTTTCAGGAAGATAAAAGTGTTTTCCGCCGTGGGCGCGAAGGCACGAGGGACGTGCCCTAGAGTGAGCTGTCCGTTTCGAATGTGCCGCCCGTCGTTCCACGAAGAAGGGTGAGTATGGAAATGTATGATGTGAGGAAGCATAGGGAAGATTGCCTACGGGTGTTTAACTCTAAGGACAAATCTAGAGGGTTGCCGTCCGTCGACGACCAGCTCTTTCCGTACGGATGGAAGCGCCGTGTTAAAGCTTAGGGCGAGAGAAAAGAGACGGAATGCGAGATACACCACAGTGGGGAACACGTTGTGTGGAGGGCTTCTCTCCACCAAAGTCTTGGGTCACGAATTTGGAAGGGCCTTCAAATGTACGTGAGCTAGCGTCAGCAGAGCCTTCCACTGAACTCAGAGAAACGAGGCCGCGTCAAACATGATTTCGTGCTAACCCCTTGGTTCGCGAAGCGCGAAGCCTTTTGAGATATGTGTGTGAGGGTCTTGCACTCACCTCTCAAGAAACAAAACGGTAGAGCAATAGTCTTCCCACTACCATCTACAGGGAAGAAGACGGAGGAAATGTCCCACGTTAAAAGTGAAGGCGCAAGTTACTGTGCCATAGAGCCCTGCTTGGGAAAGAACTTGTGTCGAAAGCTTCTCCCAACTCAGATCTTGTTTCGGGAAGATAGAAGCGCTGTCGGTACTTTGTGTGAAAACACAAGGAAAATGCCACACGCTGAATTGTGAAGAGAAATGTGGGTCGAACGTGACCACCAACACACTCGTTGTCCCCTAGAGAGGTGTGTGTCTGGAAGTGGGAGGAAGCGTAACGGACGTGCTATACACTTAACTCCAAGAAACAACGCTGTGGAGGTGCGGTCCTTCGACTGCCCTTCTTCTTTGCTAAGGAACGAAGCGGCTTGAAGCCAAGTGTGAAAGGAAACGGAGGGCAAGGAAGGGTGATATGCCTCACTCGCGGCACAACTTCTGATGGAGGGCTTTTCTCAACGAACACCATGTGTCACGAAGATAGAAGGGTTTGCGAAAGTATGTGACTTCGCCAAAGGAAAGGCATACACGAATCTCGGCGAACCACGTCTGTGTCGATCGCGACTTCGAGCTTCCATCTGGGTTCCCGAGGAACCCATAGTCACATAATGTATGTGTTGTATCCTACTGCAGAAACACCACTGCAGAGAAACCGTGCGTCTACTATCACCTTCCCTGAAACTGGTAGACTTTTGCAATGGAAGTGGGAAATCGCAAGGAATGTGCCCCGTGCCTGTGCCACGGAAGTAACTAGTGTAAATGTCTGTCGCGATTGGAATCCTGTTCCGTGAGAAGCGTTTCCAAGAGTATGAGAGAGAGCAGATGGAAAAGGTCATGGTTTGAAGCGTGAGAAGGAGACCCGTCAGGAAAGCCATACACGTAAGTCGGGGAAGCACTTTCGCGTGACATGGTGAAGGCATCTAGAATGTGCCCTGTGACGGTGCTCGAGAAACCACTTGTGAAGAAGGCTTCCCTCAACTGCCGTATCGTTTCCGTAGGAGGAAACTGTTTTCCGTAGTGGGTGTGAAGGCATAAGGGACGTAGACGAGACTTCGCTCTCCGCTTCGAAGGTGCCTGCCGTCGTTACACGAAGAAGGATGTGTATGGAAATGGATGACTGCGGAAGCATAAGGAAGATGGCATGCGTTTGTTTAACTCTAAGAACAAGTCTCGAGGGTTCCCGTCCTTCGACTACCATCTCTTCTCGTAAGGATGCGAAGCCGCTCCTTAAACCTCGTGTGAACGAAAAGAGATGGAACGCGCGATACCGCACAGTGAGGAACACGTTGTGCGGAGGGTTTCTCTCCATTACGTCCTGTGTCATGGAGGTGGATGGGTCTTGCAATGTACGTGGGCTAGCCTCAGTAGCAGTAGTAGCCTGACACTGAATTCTGAGAAACAAGGCCATGTCAAACAGGCTTTCGCGCTAACATCGTGGTGCTTGAAGAAAGAAGCCTTTGGAGACATGTGCGTTGCTATATAAGGTAGGCGTCTTACACTCACCTCTCACGAAACCAAACTGTAGGGAACTAGTCTTTCCACTACCGCCTCCGGGGAAGAAGTTGGAAGAACTTTCCGACGTTCAAAGTGAAGGCACAAATGCTGGGCCGTCTACCACTGTTTGAGAGAGGAGTTGTGTCTCAAGCTCCTGTCAACCCAGATCTTGCTTCGGGAAGAGAGAAGCGTTTTCAGGACTTCGTGTGAAAGCGTAAGGACAATGCCATAGGCTGAATGGTGAAGGAAAATGTGGGTCGAATGCGACCACCAACTAACAAGTTGTCCCCTAGGGAGGTGTGTGTCTGGAAATGGGAGGAAGCGTAAGGAACGAGCTGTACACTTAAGTCTAAGAGACAATGCTGTGGAGGAGCGGTCCTTCGACTCCCCGCCTCCTTTCCTAAGGATCGAAGCAGCTTGACGCCGAGTGTGAACGGAAGCAGAGGAAAAGCCTGCTATACCTTACTCGGGGAACCACTTTGTATGGAGGGCTTCTCTCAATGAACACCACGGCTCACGACGCTAGAAGGGTTTTCAAACGTACGTGAGTTCGCCAAAGGAAAGCCACAGACTACACTGTGCGAAACAAGTCTGTGTCAAACCGCGCCTTCGAGCTTCCATCTGGCTTCACGGGGAAAACCTAGTCACAACATGAACGTGTGGAGCCCTAAACAGGCGGCGTGCACGTCGGTCTGAAGAAACACCACTGCAGAGAAACCGTGTTTCTCCCAACCTCTTCCCTGAAAATGGTAGTCTATTCCAAGGTAAGTGTGACAGCGCAAGGCATGTGCCCCATGCCTGCGCCACGGAAATAAGGAGTGGAGATTGTCTCTCCCGGTTCAAACCTTGTTCCGTGAGAAATGTTTTCAAGAGTACGAGAGAGAGCAGAGGGAAAAGGTCATGCCTTTAAGTCTGAGAAGGAAACCCTGGAAAGCCGTACGCCTACGTATGAGCGGCATTCTGGCGCGAACGTGTGAAGGCATAAAGAATGTGTCCTGGGACGGTGCTTGACAAACCCCTTGTGAAGAAGTCTTCCCTCAGCTATCATATGGTTTCAGGAAGATAAAAGTGTTTTCCGCCGTGGGCGCGAAGGCACGAGGGACGTGCCCTAGAGTGAGCTGTCCGTTTCGAATGTGCCGCCCGTCGTTCCACGAAGAAGGGTGAGTATGGAAATGTATGATGTGAGGAAGCATAGGGAAGATTGCCTACGGGTGTTTAACTCTAAGGACAAATCTAGAGGGTTGCCGTCCGTCGACGACCAGCTCTTTCCCTACGGATGGAAGCGCCGTGTTAAAGCTTAGGGCGAGAGAAAAGAGACGGAATGCGAGATACACCACAGTGGGGAACACGTTGTGTGGAGGGCTTCTCTCCACCAAAGTCTTGGGTCACGAATTTGGAAGGGCCTTCAAATGTACGTGAGCTAGCGTCAGCAGAGCCTTCCACTGAACTCAGAGAAACGAGGCCGCGTCAAACATGATTTCGTGCTAACCCCTTGGTTCGCGAAGCGCGAAGCCTTTTGAGATATGTGTGTGAGGGTCTTGCACTCACCTCTCAAGAAACAAAACGGTAGAGCAATAGTCTTCCCACTACCATCTACAGGGAAGAAGACGGAGGAAATGTCCCACGTTAAAAGTGAAGGCGCAAGTTACTGTGCCATAGAGCCCTGCTTGGGAAAGAACTTGTGTCGAAAGCTTCTCCCAACTCAGATCTTGTTTCGGGAAGATAGAAGCGCTGTCGGTACTTTGTGTGAAAACACAAGGAAAATGCCACACGCTGAATTGTGAAGAGAAATGTGGGTCGAACGTGACCACCAACACACTCGTTGTCCCCTAGAGAGGTGTGTGTCTGGAAGTGGGAGGAAGCGTAACGGACGTGCTATACACTTAACTCCAAGAAACAACGCTGTGGAGGTGCGGTCCTTCGACTGCCCTTCTTCTTTGCTAAGGAACGAAGCGGCTTGAAGCCAAGTGTGAAAGGAAACGGAGGGCAAGGAAGGGTGATATACCTCACTCGCGGCACAACTTCTGATGGAGGGCTTTTCTCAACGAACACCATGTGTCACGAAGATAGAAGGGTTTGCGAAAGTATGTGACTTCGCCAAAGGAAAGGCATACACGAATCTCGGCGAACCACGTCTGTGTCGATCGCGACTTCGAGCTTCCATCTGGGTTCCCGAGGAACCCATAGTCACATAATGTATGTGTTGTATCCTACTGCAGAAACACCACTGCAGAGAAACCGTGCGTCTACTATCACCTTCCCTGAAACTGGTAGACTTTTGCAATGGAAGTGGGAAATCGCAAGGAATGTGCCCCGTGCCTGTGCCACGGAAGTAACTAGTGTAAATGTCTGTCGCGATTGGAATCCTGTTCCGTGAGAAGCGTTTCCAAGAGTATGAGAGAGAGCAGATGGAAAAGGTCATGGTTTGAAGCGTGAGAAGGAGACCCGTCAGGAAAGCCATACACGTAAGTCGGGGAAGCACTTTCGCGTGACATGGTGAAGGCATCTAGAATGTGCCCTGTGACGGTGCTCGAGAAACCACTTGTGAAGAAGGCTTCCCTCAACTGCCGTATCGTTTCCGTAGGAGGAAACTGTTTTCCGTAGTGGGTGTGAAGGCATAAGGGACGTAGACGAGACTTCGCTCTCCGCTTCGAAGGTGCCTGCCGTCGTTACACGAAGAAGGATGTGTATGGAAATGGATGACTGCGGAAGCATAAGGAAGATGGCATGCGTTTGTTTAACTCTAAGAACAAGTCTCGAGGGTTCCCGTCCTTCGACTACCATCTCTTCTCGTAAGGATGCGAAGCCGCTCCTTAAACCTCGTGTGAACGAAAAGAGATGGAACGCGCGATACCGCACAGTGAGGAACACGTTGTGCGGAGGGTTTCTCTCCATTACGTCCTGTGTCATGGAGGTGGATGGGTCTTGCAATGTACGTGGGCTAGCCTCAGTAGCAGTAGTAGCCTGACACTGAATTCTGAGAAACAAGGCCATGTCAAACAGGCTTTCGCGCTAACATCGTGGTGCTTGAAGAAAGAAGCCTTTGGAGACATGTGCGTTGCTATATAAGGTAGGCGTCTTACACTCACCTCTCACGAAACCAAACTGTAGGGAACTAGTCTTTCCACTACCGCCTCCGGGGAAGAAGTTGGAAGAACTTTCCGACGTTCAAAGTGAAGGCACAAATGCTGGGCCGTCTACCACTGTTTGAGAGAGGAGTTGTGTCTCAAGCTCCTGTCAACCCAGATCTTGCTTCGGGAAGAGAGAAGCGTTTTCAGGACTTCGTGTGAAAGCGTAAGGACAATGCCATAGGCTGAATGGTGAAGGAAAATGTGGGTCGAATGCGACCACCAACTAACAAGTTGTCCCCTAGGGAGGTGTGTGTCTGGAAATGGGAGGAAGCGTAAGGAACGAGCTGTACACTTAAGTCTAAGAGACAATGCTGTGGAGGAGCGGTCCTTCGACTCCCCGCCTCCTTTCCTAAGGATCGAAGCAGCTTGACGCCGAGTGTGAACGGAAGCAGAGGAAAAGCCTGCTATACCTTACTCGGGGAACCACTTTGTATGGAGGGCTTCTCTCAATGAACACCACGGCTCACGACGCTAGAAGGGTTTTCAAACGTACGTGAGTTCGCCAAAGGAAAGCCACAGACTACACTGTGCGAAACAAGTCTGTGTCAAACCGCGCCTTCGAGCTTCCATCTGGCTTCACGGGGAAAACCTAGTCACAACATGAACGTGTGGAGCCCTAAACAGGCGGCGTGCACGTCGGTCTGAAGAAACACCACTGCAGAGAAACCGTGTTTCTCCCAACCTCTTCCCTGAAAATGGTAGTCTATTCCAAGGTAAGTGTGACAGCGCAAGGCATGTGCCCCATGCCTGCGCCACGGAAATAAGGAGTGGAGATTGTCTCTCCCGGTTCAAACCTTGTTCCGTGAGAAATGTTTTCAAGAGTACGAGAGAGAGCAGAGGGAAAAGGTCATGCCTTTAAGTCTGAGAAGGAAACCCTGGAAAGCCGTACGCCTACGTATGAGCGGCATTCTGGCGCGAACGTGTGAAGGCATAAAGAATGTGTCCTGGGACGGTGCTTGACAAACCCCTTGTGAAGAAGTCTTCCCTCAGCTATCATATGGTTTCAGGAAGATAAAAGTGTTTTCCGCCGTGGGCGCGAAGGCACGAGGGACGTGCCCTAGAGTGAGCTGTCCGTTTCGAATGTGCCGCCCGTCGTTCCACGAAGAAGGGTGAGTATGGAAATGTATGATGTGAGGAAGCATAGGGAAGATTGCCTACGGGTGTTTAACTCTAAGGACAAATCTAGAGGGTTGCCGTCCGTCGACGACCAGCTCTTTCCGTACGGATGGAAGCGCCGTGTTAAAGCTTAGGGCGAGAGAAAAGAGACGGAATGCGAGATACACCACAGTGGGGAACACGTTGTGTGGAGGGCTTCTCTCCACCAAAGTCTTGGGTCACGAATTTGGAAGGGCCTTCAAATGTACGTGAGCTAGCGTCAGCAGAGCCTTCCACTGAACTCAGAGAAACGAGGCCGCGTCAAACATGATTTCGTGCTAACCCCTTGGTTCGCGAAGCGCGAAGCCTTTTGAGATATGTGTGTGAGGGTCTTGCACTCACCTCTCAAGAAACAAAACGGTAGAGCAATAGTCTTCCCACTACCATCTACAGGGAAGAAGACGGAGGAAATGTCCCACGTTAAAAGTGAAGGCGCAAGTTACTGTGCCATAGAGCCCTGCTTGGGAAAGAACTTGTGTCGAAAGCTTCTCCCAACTCAGATCTTGTTTCGGGAAGATAGAAGCGCTGTCGGTACTTTGTGTGAAAACACAAGGAAAATGCCACACGCTGAATTGTGAAGAGAAATGTGGGTCGAACGTGACCACCAACACACTCGTTGTCCCCTAGAGAGGTGTGTGTCTGGAAGTGGGAGGAAGCGTAACGGACGTGCTATACACTTAACTCCAAGAAACAACGCTGTGGAGGTGCGGTCCTTCGACTGCCCTTCTTCTTTGCTAAGGAACGAAGCGGCTTGAAGCCAAGTGTGAAAGGAAACGGAGGGCAAGGAAGGGTGATATGCCTCACTCGCGGCACAACTTCTGATGGAGGGCTTTTCTCAACGAACACCATGTGTCACGAAGATAGAAGGGTTTGCGAAAGTATGTGACTTCGCCAAAGGAAAGGCATACACGAATCTCGGCGAACCACGTCTGTGTCGATCGCGACTTCGAGCTTCCATCTGGGTTCCCGAGGAACCCATAGTCACATAATGTATGTGTTGTATCCTACTGCAGAAACACCACTGCAGAGAAACCGTGCGTCTACTATCACCTTCCCTGAAACTGGTAGACTTTTGCAATGGAAGTGGGAAATCGCAAGGAATGTGCCCCGTGCCTGTGCCACGGAAGTAACTAGTGTAAATGTCTGTCGCGATTGGAATCCTGTTCCGTGAGAAGCGTTTCCAAGAGTATGAGAGAGAGCAGATGGAAAAGGTCATGGTTTGAAGCGTGAGAAGGAGACCCGTCAGGAAAGCCATACACGTAAGTCGGGGAAGCACTTTCGCGTGACATGGTGAAGGCATCTAGAATGTGCCCTGTGACGGTGCTCGAGAAACCACTTGTGAAGAAGGCTTCCCTCAACTGCCGTATCGTTTCCGTAGGAGGAAACTGTTTTCCGTAGTGGGTGTGAAGGCATAAGGGACGTAGACGAGACTTCGCTCTCCGCTTCGAAGGTGCCTGCCGTCGTTACACGAAGAAGGATGTGTATGGAAATGGATGACTGCGGAAGCATAAGGAAGATGGCATGCGTTTGTTTAACTCTAAGAACAAGTCTCGAGGGTTCCCGTCCTTCGACTACCATCTCTTCTCGTAAGGATGCGAAGCCGCTCCTTAAACCTCGTGTGAACGAAAAGAGATGGAACGCGCGATACCGCACAGTGAGGAACACGTTGTGCGGAGGGTTTCTCTCCATTACGTCCTGTGTCATGGAGGTGGATGGGTCTTGCAATGTACGTGGGCTAGCCTCAGTAGCAGTAGTAGCCTGACACTGAATTCTGAGAAACAAGGCCATGTCAAACAGGCTTTCGCGCTAACATCGTGGTGCTTGAAGAAAGAAGCCTTTGGAGACATGTGCGTTGCTATATAAGGTAGGCGTCTTACACTCACCTCTCACGAAACCAAACTGTAGGGAACTAGTCTTTCCACTACCGCCTCCGGGGAAGAAGTTGGAAGAACTTTCCGACGTTCAAAGTGAAGGCACAAATGCTGGGCCGTCTACCACTGTTTGAGAGAGGAGTTGTGTCTCAAGCTCCTGTCAACCCAGATCTTGCTTCGGGAAGAGAGAAGCGTTTTCAGGACTTCGTGTGAAAGCGTAAGGACAATGCCATAGGCTGAATGGTGAAGGAAAATGTGGGTCGAATGCGACCACCAACTAACAAGTTGTCCCCTAGGGAGGTGTGTGTCTGGAAATGGGAGGAAGCGTAAGGAACGAGCTGTACACTTAAGTCTAAGAGACAATGCTGTGGAGGAGCCGTCCTTCGACTCCCCGCCTCCTTTCCTAAGGATCGAAGCAGCTTGACGCCGAGTGTGAACGGAAGCAGAGGAAAAGCCTGCTATACCTTACTCGGGGAACCACTTTGTATGGAGGGCTTCTCTCAATGAACACCACGGCTCACGACGCTAGAAGGGTTTTCAAACGTACGTGAGTTCGCCAAAGGAAAGCCACAGACTACACTGTGCGAAACAAGTCTGTGTCAAACCGCGCCTTCGAGCTTCCATCTGGCTTCACGGGGAAAACCTAGTCACAACATGAACGTGTGGAGCCCTAAACAGGCGGCGTGCACGTCGGTCTGAAGAAACACCACTGCAGAGAAACCGTGTTTCTCCCAACCTCTTCCCTGAAAATGGTAGTCTATTCCAAGGTAAGTGTGACAGCGCAAGGCATGTGCCCCATGCCTGCGCCACGGAAATAAGGAGTGGAGATTGTCTCTCCCGGTTCAAACCTTGTTCCGTGAGAAATGTTTTCAAGAGTACGAGAGAGAGCAGAGGGAAAAGGTCATGCCTTTAAGTCTGAGAAGGAAACCCTGGAAAGCCGTACGCCTACGTATGAGCGGCATTCTGGCGCGAACGTGTGAAGGCATAAAGAATGTGTCCTGGGACGGTGCTTGACAAACCCCTTGTGAAGAAGTCTTCCCTCAGCTATCATATGGTTTCAGGAAGATAAAAGTGTTTTCCGCCGTGGGCGTGAAGGCACGAGGGACGTGCCCTAGAGTGAGCTGTCCGTTTCGAATGTGCCGCCCGTCGTTCCACGAAGAAGGGTGAGTATGGAAATGTATGATGTGAGGAAGCATAGGGAAGATTGCCTACGGGTGTTTAACTCTAAGGACAAATCTAGAGGGTTGCCGTCCGTCGACGACCAGCTCTTTCCCTACGGATGGAAGCGCCGTGTTAAAGCTTAGGGCGAGAGAAAAGAGACGGAATGCGAGATACACCACAGTGGGGAACACGTTGTGTGGAGGGCTTCTCTCCACCAAAGTCTTGGGTCACGAATTTGGAAGGGCCTTCAAATGTACGTGAGCTAGCGTCAGCAGAGCCTTCCACTGAACTCAGAGAAACGAGGCCGCGTCAAACATGATTTCGTGCTAACCCCTTGGTTCGCGAAGCGCGAAGCCTTTTGAGATATGTGTGTGAGGGTCTTGCACTCACCTCTCAAGAAACAAAACGGTAGAGCAATAGTCTTCCCACTACCATCTACAGGGAAGAAGACGGAGGAAATGTCCCACGTTAAAAGTGAAGGCGCAAGTTACTGTGCCATAGAGCCCTGCTTGGGAAAGAACTTGTGTCGAAAGCTTCTCCCAACTCAGATCTTGTTTCGGGAAGATAGAAGCGCTGTCGGTACTTTGTGTGAAAACACAAGGAAAATGCCACACGCTGAATTGTGAAGAGAAATGTGGGTCGAACGTGACCACCAACACACTCGTTGTCCCCTAGAGAGGTGTGTGTCTGGAAGTGGGAGGAAGCGTAACGGACGTGCTATACACTTAACTCCAAGAAACAACGCTGTGGAGGTGCGGTCCTTCGACTGCCCTTCTTCTTTGCTAAGGAACGAAGCGGCTTGAAGCCAAGTGTGAAAGGAAACGGAGGGCAAGGAAGGGTGATATGCCTCACTCGCGGCACAACTTCTGATGGAGGGCTTTTCTCAACGAACACCATGTGTCACGAAGATAGAAGGGTTTGCGAAAGTATGTGACTTCGCCAAAGGAAAGGCATACACGAATCTCGGCGAACCACGTCTGTGTCGATCGCGACTTCGAGCTTCCATCTGGGTTCCCGAGGAACCCATAGTCACATAATGTATGTGTTGTATCCTACTGCAGAAACACCACTGCAGAGAAACCGTGCGTCTACTATCACCTTCCCTGAAACTGGTAGACTTTTGCAATGGAAGTGGGAAATCGCAAGGAATGTGCCCCGTGCCTGTGCCACGGAAGTAACTAGTGTAAATGTCTGTCGCGATTGGAATCCTGTTCCGTGAGAAGCGTTTCCAAGAGTATGAGAGAGAGCAGATGGAAAAGGTCATGGTTTGAAGCGTGAGAAGGAGACCCGTCAGGAAAGCCATACACGTAAGTCGGGGAAGCACTTTCGCGTGACATGGTGAAGGCATCTAGAATGTGCCCTGTGACGGTGCTCGAGAAACCACTTGTGAAGAAGGCTTCCCTCAACTGCCGTATCGTTTCCGTAGGAGGAAACTGTTTTCCGTAGTGGGTGTGAAGGCATAAGGGACGTAGACGAGACTTCGCTCTCCGCTTCGAAGGTGCCTGCCGTCGTTACACGAAGAAGGATGTGTATGGAAATGGATGACTGCGGAAGCATAAGGAAGATGGCATGCGTTTGTTTAACTCTAAGAACAAGTCTCGAGGGTTCCCGTCCTTCGACTACCATCTCTTCTCGTAAGGATGCGAAGCCGCTCCTTAAACCTCGTGTGAACGAAAAGAGATGGAACGCGCGATACCGCACAGTGAGGAACACGTTGTGCGGAGGGTTTCTCTCCATTACGTCCTGTGTCATGGAGGTGGATGGGTCTTGCAATGTACGTGGGCTAGCCTCAGTAGCAGTAGTAGCCTGACACTGAATTCTGAGAAACAAGGCCATGTCAAACAGGCTTTCGCGCTAACATCGTGGTGCTTGAAGAAAGAAGCCTTTGGAGACATGTGCGTTGCTATATAAGGTAGGCGTCTTACACTCACCTCTCACGAAACCAAACTGTAGGGAACTAGTCTTTCCACTACCGCCTCCGGGGAAGAAGTTGGAAGAACTTTCCGACGTTCAAAGTGAAGGCACAAATGCTGGGCCGTCTACCACTGTTTGAGAGAGGAGTTGTGTCTCAAGCTCCTGTCAACCCAGATCTTGCTTCGGGAAGAGAGAAGCGTTTTCAGGACTTCGTGTGAAAGCGTAAGGACAATGCCATAGGCTGAATGGTGAAGGAAAATGTGGGTCGAATGCGACCACCAACTAACAAGTTGTCCCCTAGGGAGGTGTGTGTCTGGAAATGGGAGGAAGCGTAAGGAACGAGCTGTACACTTAAGTCTAAGAGACAATGCTGTGGAGGAGCCGTCCTTCGACTCCCCGCCTCCTTTCCTAAGGATCGAAGCAGCTTGACGCCGAGTGTGAACGGAAGCAGAGGAAAAGCCTGCTATACCTTACTCGGGGAACCACTTTGTATGGAGGGCTTCTCTCAATGAACACCACGGCTCACGACGCTAGAAGGGTTTTCAAACGTACGTGAGTTCGCCAAAGGAAAGCCACAGACTACACTGTGCGAAACAAGTCTGTGTCAAACCGCGCCTTCGAGCTTCCATCTGGCTTCACGGGGAAAACCTAGTCACAACATGAACGTGTGGAGCCCTAAACAGGCGGCGTGCACGTCGGTCTGAAGAAACACCACTGCAGAGAAACCGTGTTTCTCCCAACCTCTTCCCTGAAAATGGTAGTCTATTCCAAGGTAAGTGTGACAGCGCAAGGCATGTGCCCCATGCCTGCGCCACGGAAATAAGGAGTGGAGATTGTCTCTCCCGGTTCAAACCTTGTTCCGTGAGAAATGTTTTCAAGAGTACGAGAGAGAGCAGAGGGAAAAGGTCATGCCTTTAAGTCTGAGAAGGAAACCCTGGAAAGCCGTACGCCTACGTATGAGCGGCATTCTGGCGCGAACGTGTGAAGGCATAAAGAATGTGTCCTGGGACGGTGCTTGACAAACCCCTTGTGAAGAAGTCTTCCCTCAGCTATCATATGGTTTCAGGAAGATAAAAGTGTTTTCCGCCGTGGGCGCGAAGGCACGAGGGACGTGCCCTAGAGTGAGCTGTCCGTTTCGAATGTGCCGCCCGTCGTTCCACGAAGAAGGGTGAGTATGGAAATGTATGATGTGAGGAAGCATAGGGAAGATTGCCTACGGGTGTTTAACTCTAAGGACAAATCTAGAGGGTTGCCGTCCGTCGACGACCAGCTCTTTCCGTACGGATGGAAGCGCCGTGTTAAAGCTTAGGGCGAGAGAAAAGAGACGGAATGCGAGATACACCACAGTGGGGAACACGTTGTGTGGAGGGCTTCTCTCCACCAAAGTCTTGGGTCACGAATTTGGAAGGGCCTTCAAATGTACGTGAGCTAGCGTCAGCAGAGCCTTCCACTGAACTCAGAGAAACGAGGCCGCGTCAAACATGATTTCGTGCTAACCCCTTGGTTCGCGAAGCGCGAAGCCTTTTGAGATATGTGTGTGAGGGTCTTGCACTCACCTCTCAAGAAACAAAACGGTAGAGCAATAGTCTTCCCACTACCATCTACAGGGAAGAAGACGGAGGAAATGTCCCACGTTAAAAGTGAAGGCGCAAGTTACTGTGCCATAGAGCCCTGCTTGGGAAAGAACTTGTGTCGAAAGCTTCTCCCAACTCAGATCTTGTTTCGGGAAGATAGAAGCGCTGTCGGTACTTTGTGTGAAAACACAAGGAAAATGCCACACGCTGAATTGTGAAGAGAAATGTGGGTCGAACGTGACCACCAACACACTCGTTGTCCCCTAGAGAGGTGTGTGTCTGGAAGTGGGAGGAAGCGTAACGGACGTGCTATACACTTAACTCCAAGAAACAACGCTGTGGAGGTGCGGTCCTTCGACTGCCCTTCTTCTTTGCTAAGGAACGAAGCGGCTTGAAGCCAAGTGTGAAAGGAAACGGAGGGCAAGGAAGGGTGATATGCCTCACTCGCGGCACAACTTCTGATGGAGGGCTTTTCTCAACGAACACCATGTGTCACGAAGATAGAAGGGTTTGCGAAAGTATGTGACTTCGCCAAAGGAAAGGCATACACGAATCTCGGCGAACCACGTCTGTGTCGATCGCGACTTCGAGCTTCCATCTGGGTTCCCGAGGAACCCATAGTCACATAATGTATGTGTTGTATCCTACTGCAGAAACACCACTGCAGAGAAACCGTGCGTCTACTATCACCTTCCCTGAAACTGGTAGACTTTTGCAATGGAAGTGGGAAATCGCAAGGAATGTGCCCCGTGCCTGTGCCACGGAAGTAACTAGTGTAAATGTCTGTCGCGATTGGAATCCTGTTCCGTGAGAAGCGTTTCCAAGAGTATGAGAGAGAGCAGATGGAAAAGGTCATGGTTTGAAGCGTGAGAAGGAGACCCGTCAGGAAAGCCATACACGTAAGTCGGGGAAGCACTTTCGCGTGACATGGTGAAGGCATCTAGAATGTGCCCTGTGACGGTGCTCGAGAAACCACTTGTGAAGAAGGCTTCCCTCAACTGCCGTATCGTTTCCGTAGGAGGAAACTGTTTTCCGTAGTGGGTGTGAAGGCATAAGGGACGTAGACGAGACTTCGCTCTCCGCTTCGAAGGTGCCTGCCGTCGTTACACGAAGAAGGATGTGTATGGAAATGGATGACTGCGGAAGCATAAGGAAGATGGCATGCGTTTGTTTAACTCTAAGAACAAGTCTCGAGGGTTCCCGTCCTTCGACTACCATCTCTTCTCGTAAGGATGCGAAGCCGCTCCTTAAACCTCGTGTGAACGAAAAGAGATGGAACGCGCGATACCGCACAGTGAGGAACACGTTGTGCGGAGGGTTTCTCTCCATTACGTCCTGTGTCATGGAGGTGGATGGGTCTTGCAATGTACGTGGGCTAGCCTCAGTAGCAGTAGTAGCCTGACACTGAATTCTGAGAAACAAGGCCATGTCAAACAGGCTTTCGCGCTAACATCGTGGTGCTTGAAGAAAGAAGCCTTTGGAGACATGTGCGTTGCTATATAAGGTAGGCGTCTTACACTCACCTCTCACGAAACCAAACTGTAGGGAACTAGTCTTTCCACTACCGCCTCCGGGGAAGAAGTTGGAAGAACTTTCCGACGTTCAAAGTGAAGGCACAAATGCTGGGCCGTCTACCACTGTTTGAGAGAGGAGTTGTGTCTCAAGCTCCTGTCAACCCAGATCTTGCTTCGGGAAGAGAGAAGCGTTTTCAGGACTTCGTGTGAAAGCGTAAGGACAATGCCATAGGCTGAATGGTGAAGGAAAATGTGGGTCGAATGCGACCACCAACTAACAAGTTGTCCCCTAGGGAGGTGTGTGTCTGGAAATGGGAGGAAGCGTAAGGAACGAGCTGTACACTTAAGTCTAAGAGACAATGCTGTGGAGGAGCCGTCCTTCGACTCCCCGCCTCCTTTCCTAAGGATCGAAGCAGCTTGACGCCGAGTGTGAACGGAAGCAGAGGAAAAGCCTGCTATACCTTACTCGGGGAACCACTTTGTATGGAGGGCTTCTCTCAATGAACACCACGGCTCACGACGCTAGAAGGGTTTTCAAACGTACGTGAGTTCGCCAAAGGAAAGCCACAGACTACACTGTGCGAAACAAGTCTGTGTCAAACCGCGCCTTCGAGCTTCCATCTGGCTTCACGGGGAAAACCTAGTCACAACATGAACGTGTGGAGCCCTAAACAGGCGGCGTGCACGTCGGTCTGAAGAAACACCACTGCAGAGAAACCGTGTTTCTCCCAACCTCTTCCCTGAAAATGGTAGTCTATTCCAAGGTAAGTGTGACAGCGCAAGGCATGTGCCCCATGCCTGCGCCACGGAAATAAGGAGTGGAGATTGTCTCTCCCGGTTCAAACCTTGTTCCGTGAGAAATGTTTTCAAGAGTACGAGAGAGAGCAGAGGGAAAAGGTCATGCCTTTAAGTCTGAGAAGGAAACCCTGGAAAGCCGTACGCCTACGTATGAGCGGCATTCTGGCGCGAACGTGTGAAGGCATAAAGAATGTGTCCTGGGACGGTGCTTGACAAACCCCTTGTGAAGAAGTCTTCCCTCAGCTATCATATGGTTTCAGGAAGATAAAAGTGTTTTCCGCCGTGGGCGCGAAGGCACGAGGGACGTGCCCTAGAGTGAGCTGTCCGTTTCGAATGTGCCGCCCGTCGTTCCACGAAGAAGGGTGAGTATGGAAATGTATGATGTGAGGAAGCATAGGGAAGATTGCCTACGGGTGTTTAACTCTAAGGACAAATCTAGAGGGTTGCCGTCCGTCGACGACCAGCTCTTTCCCTACGGATGGAAGCGCCGTGTTAAAGCTTAGGGCGAGAGAAAAGAGACGGAATGCGAGATACACCACAGTGGGGAACACGTTGTGTGGAGGGCTTCTCTCCACCAAAGTCTTGGGTCACGAATTTGGAAGGGCCTTCAAATGTACGTGAGCTAGCGTCAGCAGAGCCTTCCACTGAACTCAGAGAAACGAGGCCGCGTCAAACATGATTTCGTGCTAACCCCTTGGTTCGCGAAGCGCGAAGCCTTTTGAGATATGTGTGTGAGGGTCTTGCACTCACCTCTCAAGAAACAAAACGGTAGAGCAATAGTCTTCCCACTACCATCTACAGGGAAGAAGACGGAGGAAATGTCCCACGTTAAAAGTGAAGGCGCAAGTTACTGTGCCATAGAGCCCTGCTTGGGAAAGAACTTGTGTCGAAAGCTTCTCCCAACTCAGATCTTGTTTCGGGAAGATAGAAGCGCTGTCGGTACTTTGTGTGAAAACACAAGGAAAATGCCACACGCTGAATTGTGAAGAGAAATGTGGGTCGAACGTGACCACCAACACACTCGTTGTCCCCTAGAGAGGTGTGTGTCTGGAAGTGGGAGGAAGCGTAACGGACGTGCTATACACTTAACTCCAAGAAACAACGCTGTGGAGGTGCGGTCCTTCGACTGCCCTTCTTCTTTGCTAAGGAACGAAGCGGCTTGAAGCCAAGTGTGAAAGGAAACGGAGGGCAAGGAAGGGTGATATACCTCACTCGCGGCACAACTTCTGATGGAGGGCTTTTCTCAACGAACACCATGTGTCACGAAGATAGAAGGGTTTGCGAAAGTATGTGACTTCGCCAAAGGAAAGGCATACACGAATCTCGGCGAACCACGTCTGTGTCGATCGCGACTTCGAGCTTCCATCTGGGTTCCCGAGGAACCCATAGTCACATAATGTATGTGTTGTATCCTACTGCAGAAACACCACTGCAGAGAAACCGTGCGTCTACTATCACCTTCCCTGAAACTGGTAGACTTTTGCAATGGAAGTGGGAAATCGCAAGGAATGTGCCCCGTACCTGTGCCACGGAAGTAACTAGTGTAAATGTCTGTCGCGATTGGAATCCTGTTCCGTGAGAAGCGTTTCCAAGAGTATGAGAGAGAGCAGATGGAAAAGGTCATGGTTTGAAGCGTGAGAAGGAGACCCGTCAGGAAAGCCATACACGTAAGTCGGGGAAGCACTTTCGCGTGACATGGTGAAGGCATCTAGAATGTGCCCTGTGACGGTGCTCGAGAAACCACTTGTGAAGAAGGCTTCCCTCAACTGCCGTATCGTTTCCGTAGGAGGAAACTGTTTTCCGTAGTGGGTGTGAAGGCATAAGGGACGTAGACGAGACTTCGCTCTCCGCTTCGAAGGTGCCTGCCGTCGTTACACGAAGAAGGATGTGTATGGAAATGGATGACTGCGGAAGCATAAGGAAGATGGCATGCGTTTGTTTAACTCTAAGAACAAGTCTCGAGGGTTCCCGTCCTTCGACTACCATCTCTTCTCGTAAGGATGCGAAGCCGCTCCTTAAACCTCGTGTGAACGAAAAGAGATGGAACGCGCGATACCGCACAGTGAGGAACACGTTGTGCGGAGGGTTTCTCTCCATTACGTCCTGTGTCATGGAGGTGGATGGGTCTTGCAATGTACGTGGGCTAGCCTCAGTAGCAGTAGTAGCCTGACACTGAATTCTGAGAAACAAGGCCATGTCAAACAGGCTTTCGCGCTAACATCGTGGTGCTTGAAGAAAGAAGCCTTTGGAGACATGTGCGTTGCTATATAAGGTAGGCGTCTTACACTCACCTCTCACGAAACCAAACTGTAGGGAACTAGTCTTTCCACTACCGCCTCCGGGGAAGAAGTTGGAAGAACTTTCCGACGTTCAAAGTGAAGGCACAAATGCTGGGCCGTCTACCACTGTTTGAGAGAGGAGTTGTGTCTCAAGCTCCTGTCAACCCAGATCTTGCTTCGGGAAGAGAGAAGCGTTTTCAGGACTTCGTGTGAAAGCGTAAGGACAATGCCATAGGCTGAATGGTGAAGGAAAATGTGGGTCGAATGCGACCACCAACTAACAAGTTGTCCCCTAGGGAGGTGTGTGTCTGGAAATGGGAGGAAGCGTAAGGAACGAGCTGTACACTTAAGTCTAAGAGACAATGCTGTGGAGGAGCCGTCCTTCGACTCCCCGCCTCCTTTCCTAAGGATCGAAGCAGCTTGACGCCGAGTGTGAACGGAAGCAGAGGAAAAGCCTGCTATACCTTACTCGGGGAACCACTTTGTATGGAGGGCTTCTCTCAATGAACACCACGGCTCACGACGCTAGAAGGGTTTTCAAACGTACGTGAGTTCGCCAAAGGAAAGCCACAGACTACACTGTGCGAAACAAGTCTGTGTCAAACCGCGCCTTCGAGCTTCCATCTGGCTTCACGGGGAAAACCTAGTCACAACATGAACGTGTGGAGCCCTAAACAGGCGGCGTGCACGTCGGTCTGAAGAAACACCACTGCAGAGAAACCGTGTTTCTCCCAACCTCTTCCCTGAAAATGGTAGTCTATTCCAAGGTAAGTGTGACAGCGCAAGGCATGTGCCCCATGCCTGCGCCACGGAAATAAGGAGTGGAGATTGTCTCTCCCGGTTCAAACCTTGTTCCGTGAGAAATGTTTTCAAGAGTACGAGAGAGAGCAGAGGGAAAAGGTCATGCCTTTAAGTCTGAGAAGGAAACCCTGGAAAGCCGTACGCCTACGTATGAGCGGCATTCTGGCGCGAACGTGTGAAGGCATAAAGAATGTGTCCTGGGACGGTGCTTGACAAACCCCTTGTGAAGAAGTCTTCCCTCAGCTATCATATGGTTTCAGGAAGATAAAAGTGTTTTCCGCCGTGGGCGCGAAGGCACGAGGGACGTGCCCTAGAGTGAGCTGTCCGTTTCGAATGTGCCGCCCGTCGTTCCACGAAGAAGGGTGAGTATGGAAATGTATGATGTGAGGAAGCATAGGGAAGATTGCCTACGGGTGTTTAACTCTAAGGACAAATCTAGAGGGTTGCCGTCCGTCGACGACCAGCTCTTTCCGTACGGATGGAAGCGCCGTGTTAAAGCTTAGGGCGAGAGAAAAGAGACGGAATGCGAGATACACCACAGTGGGGAACACGTTGTGTGGAGGGCTTCTCTCCACCAAAGTCTTGGGTCACGAATTTGGAAGGGCCTTCAAATGTACGTGAGCTAGCGTCAGCAGAGCCTTCCACTGAACTCAGAGAAACGAGGCCGCGTCAAACATGATTTCGTGCTAACCCCTTGGTTCGCGAAGCGCGAAGCCTTTTGAGATATGTGTGTGAGGGTCTTGCACTCACCTCTCAAGAAACAAAACGGTAGAGCAATAGTCTTCCCACTACCATCTACAGGGAAGAAGACGGAGGAAATGTCCCACGTTAAAAGTGAAGGCGCAAGTTACTGTGCCATAGAGCCCTGCTTGGGAAAGAACTTGTGTCGAAAGCTTCTCCCAACTCAGATCTTGTTTCGGGAAGATAGAAGCGCTGTCGGTACTTTGTGTGAAAACACAAGGAAAATGCCACACGCTGAATTGTGAAGAGAAATGTGGGTCGAACGTGACCACCAACACACTCGTTGTCCCCTAGAGAGGTGTGTGTCTGGAAGTGGGAGGAAGCGTAACGGACGTGCTATACACTTAACTCCAAGAAACAACGCTGTGGAGGTGCGGTCCTTCGACTGCCCTTCTTCTTTGCTAAGGAACGAAGCGGCTTGAAGCCAAGTGTGAAAGGAAACGGAGGGCAAGGAAGGGTGATATACCTCACTCGCGGCACAACTTCTGATGGAGGGCTTTTCTCAACGAACACCATGTGTCACGAAGATAGAAGGGTTTGCGAAAGTATGTGACTTCGCCAAAGGAAAGGCATACACGAATCTCGGCGAACCACGTCTGTGTCGATCGCGACTTCGAGCTTCCATCTGGGTTCCCGAGGAACCCATAGTCACATAATGTATGTGTTGTATCCTACTGCAGAAACACCACTGCAGAGAAACCGTGCGTCTACTATCACCTTCCCTGAAACTGGTAGACTTTTGCAATGGAAGTGGGAAATCGCAAGGAATGTGCCCCGTGCCTGTGCCACGGAAGTAACTAGTGTAAATGTCTGTCGCGATTGGAATCCTGTTCCGTGAGAAGCGTTTCCAAGAGTATGAGAGAGAGCAGATGGAAAAGGTCATGGTTTGAAGCGTGAGAAGGAGACCCGTCAGGAAAGCCATACACGTAAGTCGGGGAAGCACTTTCGCGTGACATGGTGAAGGCATCTAGAATGTGCCCTGTGACGGTGCTCGAGAAACCACTTGTGAAGAAGGCTTCCCTCAACTGCCGTATCGTTTCCGTAGGAGGAAACTGTTTTCCGTAGTGGGTGTGAAGGCATAAGGGACGTAGACGAGACTTCGCTCTCCGCTTCGAAGGTGCCTGCCGTCGTTACACGAAGAAGGATGTGTATGGAAATGGATGACTGCGGAAGCATAAGGAAGATGGCATGCGTTTGTTTAACTCTAAGAACAAGTCTCGAGGGTTCCCGTCCTTCGACTACCATCTCTTCTCGTAAGGATGCGAAGCCGCTCCTTAAACCTCGTGTGAACGAAAAGAGATGGAACGCGCGATACCGCACAGTGAGGAACACGTTGTGCGGAGGGTTTCTCTCCATTACGTCCTGTGTCATGGAGGTGGATGGGTCTTGCAATGTACGTGGGCTAGCCTCAGTAGCAGTAGTAGCCTGACACTGAATTCTGAGAAACAAGGCCATGTCAAACAGGCTTTCGCGCTAACATCGTGGTGCTTGAAGAAAGAAGCCTTTGGAGACATGTGCGTTGCTATATAAGGTAGGCGTCTTACACTCACCTCTCACGAAACCAAACTGTAGGGAACTAGTCTTTCCACTACCGCCTCCGGGGAAGAAGTTGGAAGAACTTTCCGACGTTCAAAGTGAAGGCACAAATGCTGGGCCGTCTACCACTGTTTGAGAGAGGAGTTGTGTCTCAAGCTCCTGTCAACCCAGATCTTGCTTCGGGAAGAGAGAAGCGTTTTCAGGACTTCGTGTGAAAGCGTAAGGACAATGCCATAGGCTGAATGGTGAAGGAAAATGTGGGTCGAATGCGACCACCAACTAACAAGTTGTCCCCTAGGGAGGTGTGTGTCTGGAAATGGGAGGAAGCGTAAGGAACGAGCTGTACACTTAAGTCTAAGAGACAATGCTGTGGAGGAGCCGTCCTTCGACTCCCCGCCTCCTTTCCTAAGGATCGAAGCAGCTTGACGCCGAGTGTGAACGGAAGCAGAGGAAAAGCCTGCTATACCTTACTCGGGGAACCACTTTGTATGGAGGGCTTCTCTCAATGAACACCACGGCTCACGACGCTAGAAGGGTTTTCAAACGTACGTGAGTTCGCCAAAGGAAAGCCACACACTACACTGTGCGAAACAAGTCTGTGTCAAACCGCGCCTTCGAGCTTCCATCTGGCTTCACGGGGAAAACCTAGTCACAACATGAACGTGTGGAGCCCTAAACAGGCGGCGTGCACGTCGGTCTGAAGAAACACCACTGCAGAGAAACCGTGTTTCTCCCAACCTCTTCCCTGAAAATGGTAGTCTATTCCAAGGTAAGTGTGACAGCGCAAGGCATGTGCCCCATGCCTGCGCCACGGAAATAAGGAGTGGAGATTGTCTCTCCCGGTTCAAACCTTGTTCCGTGAGAAATGTTTTCAAGAGTACGAGAGAGAGCAGAGGGAAAAGGTCATGCCTTTAAGTCTGAGAAGGAAACCCTGGAAAGCCGTACGCCTACGTATGAGCGGCATTCTGGCGCGAACGTGTGAAGGCATAAAGAATGTGTCCTGGGACGGTGCTTGACAAACCCCTTGTGAAGAAGTCTTCCCTCAGCTATCATATGGTTTCAGGAAGATAAAAGTGTTTTCCGCCGTGGGCGCGAAGGCACGAGGGACGTGCCCTAGAGTGAGCTGTCCGTTTCGAATGTGCCGCCCGTCGTTCCACGAAGAAGGGTGAGTATGGAAATGTATGATGTGAGGAAGCATAGGGAAGATTGCCTACGGGTGTTTAACTCTAAGGACAAATCTAGAGGGTTGCCGTCCGTCGACGACCAGCTCTTTCCCTACGGATGGAAGCGCCGTGTTAAAGCTTAGGGCGAGAGAAAAGAGACGGAATGCGAGATACACCACAGTGGGGAACACGTTGTGTGGAGGGCTTCTCTCCACCAAAGTCTTGGGTCACGAATTTGGAAGGGCCTTCAAATGTACGTGAGCTAGCGTCAGCAGAGCCTTCCACTGAACTCAGAGAAACGAGGCCGCGTCAAACATGATTTCGTGCTAACCCCTTGGTTCGCGAAGCGCGAAGCCTTTTGAGATATGTGTGTGAGGGTCTTGCACTCACCTCTCAAGAAACAAAACGGTAGAGCAATAGTCTTCCCACTACCATCTACAGGGAAGAAGACGGAGGAAATGTCCCACGTTAAAAGTGAAGGCGCAAGTTACTGTGCCATAGAGCCCTGCTTGGGAAAGAACTTGTGTCGAAAGCTTCTCCCAACTCAGATCTTGTTTCGGGAAGATAGAAGCGCTGTCGGTACTTTGTGTGAAAACACAAGGAAAATGCCACACGCTGAATTGTGAAGAGAAATGTGGGTCGAACGTGACCACCAACACACTCGTTGTCCCCTAGAGAGGTGTGTGTCTGGAAGTGGGAGGAAGCGTAACGGACGTGCTATACACTTAACTCCAAGAAACAACGCTGTGGAGGTGCGGTCCTTCGACTGCCCTTCTTCTTTGCTAAGGAACGAAGCGGCTTGAAGCCAAGTGTGAAAGGAAACGGAGGGCAAGGAAGGGTGATATGCCTCACTCGCGGCACAACTTCTGATGGAGGGCTTTTCTCAACGAACACCATGTGTCACGAAGATAGAAGGGTTTGCGAAAGTATGTGACTTCGCCAAAGGAAAGGCATACACGAATCTCGGCGAACCACGTCTGTGTCGATCGCGACTTCGAGCTTCCATCTGGGTTCCCGAGGAACCCATAGTCACATAATGTATGTGTTGTATCCTACTGCAGAAACACCACTGCAGAGAAACCGTGCGTCTACTATCACCTTCCCTGAAACTGGTAGACTTTTGCAATGGAAGTGGGAAATCGCAAGGAATGTGCCCCGTGCCTGTGCCACGGAAGTAACTAGTGTAAATGTCTGTCGCGATTGGAATCCTGTTCCGTGAGAAGCGTTTCCAAGAGTATGAGAGAGAGCAGATGGAAAAGGTCATGGTTTGAAGCGTGAGAAGGAGACCCGTCAGGAAAGCCATACACGTAAGTCGGGGAAGCACTTTCGCGTGACATGGTGAAGGCATCTAGAATGTGCCCTGTGACGGTGCTCGAGAAACCACTTGTGAAGAAGGCTTCCCTCAACTGCCGTATCGTTTCCGTAGGAGGAAACTGTTTTCCGTAGTGGGTGTGAAGGCATAAGGGACGTAGACGAGACTTCGCTCTCCGCTTCGAAGGTGCCTGCCGTCGTTACACGAAGAAGGATGTGTATGGAAATGGATGACTGCGGAAGCATAAGGAAGATGGCATGCGTTTGTTTAACTCTAAGAACAAGTCTCGAGGGTTCCCGTCCTTCGACTACCATCTCTTCTCGTAAGGATGCGAAGCCGCTCCTTAAACCTCGTGTGAACGAAAAGAGATGGAACGCGCGATACCGCACAGTGAGGAACACGTTGTGCGGAGGGTTTCTCTCCATTACGTCCTGTGTCATGGAGGTGGATGGGTCTTGCAATGTACGTGGGCTAGCCTCAGTAGCAGTAGTAGCCTGACACTGAATTCT
>NW_028275068.1:0-91086 GCF_037043125.1 Eumetopias jubatus | reverse complement strand
TGTGTCAAACCCGACTTCGAGCTTACGACTGGCCGTCACGGGGAAAACATAGTCACAACAGGTATGTGTTGAATCCGAAACAGGCGGCGTGCACTTCAGTCTCAGGAAACATCAGTGCAGAGAAACCGTGTTTCTACGAACATCTTCCCTGAAAATGCTTGTCTATTCCAATGTAAGTGCGGCAGCGCAAGGCATGTGCCCCATGCCTGTGCCACAGAAATGGTCAGTGTAGATTGTCTCTCCCAATTCAAATCTTGTTCCGTGAGGAATGTTTTCAAGAGTATGAGAGAGATCAGAGGGGAAAGGTCATGCCTTCAAGTGGGAGAAGGATATCCTGGAAAGCCATACACCTACGTATGAGCGGCATTCTGGCATGAACGTGTGAAGGCATAGAGAATGTGCCGTCACCTGGGACGTTGCTTGACCAACCGCTTGGGAAGAAGTCCTCCCTCAGCTATCCTACAGTTTCAGGAAGATAAAAGTGTTTTCCGTAGTGGGTGTGAAGGCATGAGGGACGTACCCAAGAGTTAGCCGTCCGTCCCGAATGTGTCTCCTGTCGTTCCATGAAGAAGGATGAGTATGGATATGTATGATGTGAGGAAGCATGAGGAGGATTGCCTCCCCATGGTTAACTCTAAGAACAAATCTAGAGGTTTGCCGTCCGTCGACGACCCGCTCTTTCCCTACGGATGGAAGCACCTTGTTACAACGTAGTGCGAAAGGAAAGAGACGGAAAGTACGATACACTACGGTGAGGAACACGTTGTGGGGAGGGTTTCTCTCCACGAAAGTCTTGTGTCATGAAGTTGGAGTGCCATCAAATATACGTGTGCTCGCCTCAGCAGCGCCTTCCACTGGACACAGAGAAACAAGGCCACGTCCAACACGATTTCGTGCTCACCTCTTGGTTCGGGAAGCATGAAGCCTTTGGAGATATAGGTGTAAGTGTCTGACACTAAGCTCTCAAGGAACAAAACGGTAGAGAAATCGCCTTTCCACGACCATCTACAGGGAAGAAGATGGAGGAAAGTCCCGACGTTGAAAGCGAAGGGACAAGTACAGTGCCATATACCACTGCTTGAGAACGAACTTGTGTCGAAAGCTTCTCCCAACTCAGATCTTGTTTCGGGAAGATAGAAGCGTTGTCAGTACTTTGTGTGAAAACACAAAGGAAAAACACCACACGCTGAATGGTGAAGAAACATGTGGCTCGAATGTGACCACCAACACACTAGGAGTCCCCTAGAGAGGAGTGTGTCTGGAAATGGGAGGAAGCGTAAGGAACGTGCTATACACTTAAGTCTAAGAAACAACGCTGTGGCGGTGCGGTCCTTCGTCTACCTTCTCCTTTCCGAAGGATCGAAGCGGCCTTGCGCCAAGTGTGAAAGGAAGCGGAGGAAAAGCCTGATATACCTTCCTCGTGGAACAACATTTATGGAGGGCTTCTCCCAATGGGCAACATGGGCCATGTTGGGTTTGCAAATGTATGTGAGTTCGCCAGAGGAAAGCCACAGACTCAACTGCGCGAAACAAGTCTGAGTCAAACCCGACTTCGAGCTTACGACTGGCGTCACGGGGAAATCAGAGTCACACAGGTATTTGTTGAATCCGAAACAGGCGGCGTGCACTTCAGTCTGAGGAAACAGAGAAACCGTGTTTCTTCTAACATCTTCCCTGAAAATGCGTGTCTATTCCAGTGGAAGTGTGGCAGCGCAAGGCATGTGCCCCCAGGCCTGTGCCACAGAAATAGTTAGTGTAGATTGTCTCTCCCGATCAAATCTTGTTCCGTGAAGAATGTTTCCAAGAGTATGAAAGAGAGCAGACGGGAAATGTCATGCCTTCAAGTGGGAGAAGGAAATCCTGGAAAGCCATACACCGACGTATGCGCGGCATTCTGGTAGGAACGTGTGAAGGCATAAAGAATGTGCCGTGCCCTGTGACGGGTGCCTGACCAACCGCTTGTGAGGAAGTCTTCCCTCAGCTATCATATTGTTTCAGGAAGATAAAAGTGTTTTCCCCTAGTGGGTGTGAAGGCATGAGGGACGTACCCTAGAGTTAGCCGTCCGTTCCGAATGTGTCTACTGTCGTTCCATGAAGAAGGATGAGTATGGAAATGTATGATGTGAGGAAGCATAAGGAGATGGCCTACGGGTGTTTAACTCTAAGAACAAATCTAGACGGTTGCCGTCCGTCGACGACCAGCTCTTTCCCTACGGGTGGAAGCACCTTGTTACAACTTAGTGCGAACGCAAAGAGACGGAAAGCGCGATACACTCCGGCGAGGAACACGTTGTGCGGAGGGTTTCTCTCCACGAAAGTCTTGTGTCGTGACGTTGGAAGGGCCTTCAAATGTACGTGAGCTCGCCTCAGCAGCGCCTTCCACTGAACTCAGAGAAACAAGGCCACGTCCAACACGATTTCGGGCTAACCTCTTGGTTCGGGAAGCATGAAGCCGTTGGAGATGTATGTGTAAGCGTCTGACACTCAGCTCTCAAGGAACAAAACGGTAGAGAAATCGCCTTTCCACTACCATCTCCAGGGAAGAAGATGGAGGAAGGTTCCGACGTTAAAAGCGAAGGCACAAGTACTGTGCCATATAACACTGCTTGAGAACGAACTTGTGTCGAAAGCTTCTCCAACTCAGATCTTGTTTCGGGAAGATCGAAGCGTTGTCAGTACTTTGTGTGAAAACACAGGGAAAATTCCACACGCTGAATGGTGAAGAAACATGTGGCTCGAATGTGACCACCAACACACTAGTAGTCCCCTAGAGAGGTGTGTGTCTGGAAATGGGAGGAAGCGTAAGGAACGTGCTATACACTTAAGTCTAAGAAACAACGCTGTGGCGGTGCGTTCCTTCGACTGCCATCTGCTTTGCTAAGGAAACGAAGCGGCTTGAAGCAAAGTGTGAAAGAATCCGGAGGGGAAGGAAGAGAGATCTACCTTACTCGCGGAACAAATTCTTATGGAGGGCATTTCTCAACGAACACCATGTGTCACGACGATGGAAGGGTGTTCAAATGTAGGCGCCTTCGCCAAAGGAAAGGCATACACGAATCTCTGCGAAGCAAGTCTCTGTCAAACGCGACTTCGAGCTTCCAACTGGGTTCCCGCGGAATCCCTAGTCACCAAACGTACGTGTTGAATCCTAAACGAAGGGAGTGCTCTTCAGTCTGAAGAAACACCACTCCCGAGAAACCGTGTGTCTACTAACATCTTCCCTGAAAATGGTAGGCTTTTCCCATGGAAGTGTGAAACCGCAATGTATGGGCCCCATGCCTGTGCTACAGAAGTCCTTAGTGTCGATAGTCTGTCGCCATTCAAATCCTGTTCCGTGAGAAGTGTTTTCAAGAGTAGGAGTGAGACAGATGGAAAAGGACACGGTTTTACGTGTGAGAAGGAAATCCGTCAAGAAAGAACATACACGGAAGGATGAGAAGCACTTTAGCATGAAATGGTGCAGGCACCTAGAATGGGCCCTGTGACGGTGCTTGAGAAACCACTTGTGAAGAAGTCTTCCCTCAACTATCATATCGTTTCGGTGAGAGGAAAGTGTTTTCCGTAGTGGGTGTGAAGGCGTAAGGGACATCGGCTCGACGTAGCTCTCCGCTTCGAATTGGCCTACTGTCGTGGCCATGAAGAAAGATGTGCATGGACATGGATAATGTGCGGAAGCGTAAGGAAGATGGCATACGTCTGTTAAACTCTAAGAACAAATCTCGAGGGTTGCCGTCCTTCGACTACCACCTCTTTTCGTAAGGATGGAAGCAGCTTGGGAAACCTAGCGTGAACGAAAAGCGATGGAACGCGCGATCCTCTACAGGGAGGAACCCGTTGGGCGGAGGGTTTCTCTCCATCAAGTCCTGTGTCATGGAGGTGGATGGGTCTTCAAATGCACTGGACTAGCCTCAGTAGTAGTAGCCTCACACTGAATTCTGAGAAACGAGTCCATGTCCAACAGGCTTTCGTGCTAACATCTGGGTTCTTGAAGAAAGAAGCCTTTGGAGAGATGAGTGTTGCTATATAAGGTAAGGGTCTTACACTCACCTCTCAAAGAACAAAACGGTAGGGAAATAGTCTTTCCACTGCCACCTGCAGGGAAAAAGATGGAAGAACTTTCCAACGTTACCAGTGAAGGCACAACTCCTGTGCCATATACCACTGTTTGAGAAAGAGTTGTGTCGAAAGCTTCTCTCAACTCAAATCTTGTTTCAGGAAGATAGAAGCGCTTTCAGGACTTCGTGTGAACGCGTAAGGAAAGTGCCATACGCTGAATTGTGAAGAGACATGTGGGTCGAATGTGACCACCAACTAACAAGTTGTCCCCTAGAGAGGTGTGTGTGTGGAAATCGGAGGAAGTGTAAGGAACGAGCTCTACACTTAATTCTAAAAAGCAATGCTGTGGAGGAGCGGTCCTTCGTCTACCTTCTCCTTTCCGAAGGATCGAGGCGGGCATACGCCAAGTGTGAAAGGAAGCAGAGGAAAGGCCTGATATACCTTCCTCGTGGAACAACTTTGTATGGAGGGCTTCGCTCAATGGACACCATGGGTCACGACGCTAAAGGGGTTTCCAAATGTATGTGAGTTCGCCAAAGGAAAGCCACAGACTCAACTGCGCGAAACAAGTCTGTGTCAAACCCGACTTCGAGCTTACGACTGGCGTCACGGGGAAAACATAGTCACAACAGGTATGTGTTGAATCCGAAACAGGCGGCGTGCACTTCAGTCTCAGGAAACATCAGTGCAGAGAAACCGTGTTTCTACGAACATCTTCCCTGAAAATGCTTGTCTATTCCAATGTAAGTGCGGCAGCGCAAGGCATGTGCCCCATGCCTGTGCCACAGAAATGGTCAGTGTAGATTGTCTCTCCCAATTCAAATCTTGTTCCGTGAGGAATGTTTTCAAGAGTATGAGAGAGATCAGAGGGGAAAGGTCATGCCTTCAAGTGGAGAAGGATATCCTGGAAAGCCATACACCTACGTATGAGCGGCATTCTGGCATGAACGTGTGAAGGCATAGAGAATGTGCCGTCACCTGGGACGTTGCTTGACCAACCGCTTGGGAAGAAGTCCTCCCTCAGCTATCCTACAGTTTCAGGAAGATAAAAGTGTTTTCCGTAGTGGGTGTGAAGGCATGAGGGACGTACCCAAGAGTTAGCCGTCCGTCCCGAATGTGTCTCCTGTCGTTCCATGAAGAAGGATGAGTATGGATATGTATGATGTGAGGAAGCATGAGGAGGATTGCCTCCCCATGGTTAACTCTAAGAACAAATCTAGAGGTTTGCCGTCCGTCGACGACCCGCTCTTTCCTACGGATGGAAGCACCTTGTTACAACGTAGTGCGAAAGGAAAGAGACGGAAAGTACGATACACTACGGTGAGGAACACGTTGTGGGGAGGGGTTTCTCTCCACGAAAGTCTTGTGTCATGAAGTTGGAGTGCCATCAAATATACGTGTGCTCGCCTCAGCAGCGCCTTCCACTGGACACAGAGAAACAAGGCCACGTCCAACACGATTTCGTGCTCACCTCTTGGTTCGGGAAGCATGAAGCCTTTGGAGATATAGGTGTAAGTGTCTGACACTAAGCTCTCAAGGAACAAAACGGTAGAGAAATCGCCTTTCCACGACCATCTACAGGGAAGAAGATGGAGGAAAGTCCCGACGTTGAAAGCGAAGGGACAAGTACAGTGCCATATACCACTGCTTGAGAACGAACTTGTGTCGAAAGCTTCTCCCAACTCAGATCTTGTTTCGGGAAGATAGAAGCGTTGTCAGTACTTTGTGTGAAAACACAAGGAAAACACCACACGCTGAATGGTGAAGAAACATGTGGCTCGAATGTGACCACCAACACACTAGGAGTCCCCTAGAGAGGAGTGTGTCTGGAAATGGGAGGAAGCGTAAGGAACGTGCTATACACTTAAGTCTAAGAAACAACGCTGTGGCGGTGCGGTCCTTCGTCTACCTTCTCCTTTCCGAAGGATCGAAGCGGCCTTGCGCCAAGTGTGAAAGGAAGCGGAGGAAAAGCCTGATATACCTTCCTCGTGGAACAACATTTATGGAGGGCTTCTCCCAATGGGCAACATGGGCCATGTTGGGTTTTGCAAATGTATGTGAGTTCGCCAGAGGAAAGCCACAGACTCAACTGCGCGAAACAAGTCTGAGTCAAACCCGACTTCGAGCTTACGACTGGCGTCACGGGGAAATCAGAGTCACAACAGGTATTTGTTGAATCCGAAACAGGCGGCGTGCACTTCAGTCTGAGGAAACAGAGAAAACCGTGTTTCTTCTAACATCTTCCCTGAAAATGCGTGTCTATTCCAGTGGAAGTGTGGCAGCGCAAGGCATGTGCCCCAGGCCTGTGCCACAGAAATAGTTAGTGTAGATTGTCTCTCCCGATTCAAATCTTGTTCCGTGAAGAATGTTTCCAAGAGTATGAAAGAGAGCAGACGGGAAATGTCATGCCTTCAAGTGGGAGAAGGAAATCCTGGAAAGCCATACACCGACGTATGCGCGGCATTCTGGTAGGAACGTGTGAAGGCATAAAGAATGTGCCGTGCCCTGTGACGGTGCTTGACCAACCGCTTGTGAGGAAGTCTTCCCTCAGCTATCATATTGTTTCAGGAAGATAAAAGTGTTTTCCTAGTGGGTGTGAAGGCATGAGGGACGTACCCTAGAGTTAGCCGTCCGTTCCGAATGTGTCTACTGTCGTTCCATGAAGAAGGATGAGTATGGAATGTATGATGTGAGGAAGCATAAGGAGGATGGCCTACGGGTGTTTAACTCTAAGAACAAATCTAGACGGTTGCCGTCCGTCGACGACCAGCTCTTTCCCTACGGGTGGAAGCACCTTGTTACAACTTAGTGCGAACGCAAAGAGACGGAAAGCGCGATACACTCCGGCGAGGAACACGTTGTGCGGAGGGTTTCTCTCCACGAAAGTCTTGTGTCGTGACGTTGGAAGGGCCTTCAAATGTACGTGAGCTCGCCTCAGCAGCGCCTTCCACTGAACTCAGAGAAACAAGGCCACGTCCAACACGATTTCGGGCTAACCTCTTGGTTCGGGAAGCATGAAGCCGTTGGAGATGTATGTGTAAGCGTCTGACACTCAGCTCTCAAGGAACAAAACGGTAGAGAAATCGCCTTTCCACTACCATCTCCAGGGAAGAAGATGGAGGAAGGTTCCGACGTTAAAAGCGAAGGCACAAGTACTGTGCCATATAACACTGCTTGAGAACGAACTTGTGTCGAAAGCTTCTCCCAACTCAGATCTTGTTTCGGGAAGATCGAAGCGTTGTCAGTACTTTGTGTGAAAACACAGGGAAAATTCCACACGCTGAATGGTGAAGAAACATGTGGCTCGAATGTGACCACCAACACACTAGTAGTCCCCTAGAGAGGTGTGTGTCTGGAAATGGGAGGAAGCGTAAGGAACGTGCTATACACTTAAGTCTAAGAAACAACGCTGTGGCGGTGCGTTCCTTCGACTGCCATCTGCTTTGCTAAGGAACGAAGCGGCTTGAAGCAAAGTGTGAAAGAATCCGGAGGGGAAGGAAGAGAGATCTACCTTACTCGCGGAACAAATTCTTATGGAGGGCATTTCTCAACGAACACCATGTGTCACGACGATGGAAGGGTGTTCAAATGTAGGCGCCTTCGCCAAAGGAAAGGCATACACGAATCTCTGCGAAGCAAGTCTCTGTCAAACGCGACTTCGAGCTTCCAACTGGGTTCCCGCGGAATCCCTAGTCACCAAACGTACGTGTTGAATCCTAAACGAAGGGAGTGCTCTTCAGTCTGAAGAAACACCACTCCCGAGAAACCGTGTGTCTACTAACATCTTCCCTGAAAATGGTAGGCTTTTCCCATGGAAGTGTGAAATCGCAATGTATGGGCCCCATGCCTGTGCTACAGAAGTCCTTAGTGTCGATAGTCTGTCGCCATTCAAATCCTGTTCCGTGAGAAGTGTTTTCAAGAGTAGGAGTGAGAGCAGATGGAAAAGGACACGGTTTTACGTGTGAGAAGGAAATCCGTCAAGAAAGACATACACGGAAGGATGAGAAGCACTTTAGCATGAAATGGTGCAGGCACCTAGAATGGGCCTGTGACGGTGCTTGAGAAACCACTTGTGAAGAAGTCTTCCCTCAACTATCATATCGTTTCGGTGAGAGGAAAGTGTTTTCCGTAGTGGGTGTGAAGGCGTAAGGGACATCGGCTCGACGTAGCTCTCCGCTTCGAATTGGCCTACTGTCGTGGCCATGAAGGAAAGATGTGCATGGACATGGATAATGTGCGGAAGCGTAAGGAAGATGGCATACGTCTGTTAAACTCTAAGAACAAATCTCGAGGGTTGCCGTCCTTCGACTACCACCTCTTTCGTAAGGATGGAAGCAGCTTGGGAAACCTAGCGTGAACGAAAAGCGATGGAACGCGCGATCCTCTACAGGGAGGAACCCGTTGGGCGGAGGGTTTCTCTCCATCAAGTCCTGTGTCATGGAGGTGGATGGGTCTTCAAATGCACGTGGACTAGCCTCAGTAGTAGTAGCCTCACACTGAATTCTGAGAAACGAGTCCATGTCCAACAGGCTTTCGTGCTAACATCTGGGTTCTTGAAGAAAGAAGCCTTTGGAGAGATGAGTGTTGCTATATAAGGTAAGGGTCTTACACTCACCTCTCAAAGAACAAAACGGTAGGGAAATTAGTCTTTCCACTGCCACCTGCAGGGAAAAAGATGGAAGAACTTTCCAACGTTACCAGTGAAGGCACAACTCCTGTGCCATATACCACTGTTTGAGAAAGAGTTGTGTCGAAAGCTTCTCTCAACTCAAATCTTGTTTCAGGAAGATAGAAGCGCTTTCAGGACTTCGTGTGAACGCGTAAGGAAAGTGCCATACGCTGAATTGTGAAGAGACATGTGGGTCGAATGTGACCACCAACTAACAAGTTGTCCCCTAGAGAGGTGTGTGTGTGGAAATCGGAGGAAGTGTAAGGAACGAGCTCTACACTTAATTCTAAAAAGCAATGCTGTGGAGGAGCGGTCCTTCGTCTACCTTCTCCTTTCCGAAGGATCGAGGCGGGCATACGCCAAGTGTGAAAGGAAGCAGAGGAAAGGCCTGATATACCTTCCTCGTGGAACAACTTTGTATGGAGGGCTTCGCTCAATGGACACCATGGGTCACGACGCTAAAAGGGGTTTCCAAATGTATGTGAGTTCGCCAAAGGAAAGCCACAGACTCAACTGCGCGAAACAAGTCTGTGTCAAACCCGACTTCGAGCTTACGACTGGCGTCACGGGGAAAACATAGTCACAACAGGTATGTGTTGAATCCGAAACAGGCGGCGTGCACTTCAGTCTCAGGAAACATCAGTGCAGAGAAACCGTGTTTCTACGAACATCTTCCCTGAAAATGCTTGTCTATTCCAATGTAAGTGCGGCAGCGCAAGGCATGTGCCCCATGCCTGTGCCACAGAAATGGTCAGTGTAGATTGTCTCTCCCAATTCAAATCTTGTTCCGTGAGGAATGTTTTCAAGAGTATGAGAGAGATCAGAGGGGAAAGGTCATGCCTTCAAGTGGGAGAAGGATATCCTGGAAAGCCATACACCTACGTATGAGCGGCATTCTGGCATGAACGTGTGAAGGCATAGAGAATGTGCCGTCACCTGGGACGTTGCTTGACCAACCGCTTGGGAAGAAGTCCTCCCTCAGCTATCCTACAGTTTCAGGAAGATAAAAGTGTTTTCCGTAGTGGGTGTGAAGGCATGAGGGACGTACCCAAGAGTTAGCCGTCCGTCCCGAATGTGTCTCCTGTCGTTCCATGAAGAAGGATGAGTATGGATATGTATGATGTGAGGAAGCATGAGGAGGATTGCCTCCCCATGGTTAACTCTAAGAACAAATCTAGAGGTTTGCCGTCCGTCGACGACCCGCTCTTTCCCTACGGATGGAAGCACCTTGTTACAACGTAGTGCGAAAGGAAAGAGACGGAAAGTACGATACACTACGGTGAGGAACACGTTGTGGGGAGGGTTTCTCTCCACGAAAGTCTTGTGTCATGAAGTTGGAGTGCCATCAAATATACGTGTGCTCGCCTCAGCAGCGCCTTCCACTGGACACAGAGAAACAAGGCCACGTCCAACACGATTTCGTGCTCACCTCTTGGTTCGGGAAGCATGAAGCCTTTGGAGATATAGGTGTAAGTGTCTGACACTAAGCTCTCAAGGAACAAAACGGTAGAGAAATCGCCTTTCCACGACCATCTACAGGGAAGAAGATGGAGGAAAGTCCCGACGTTGAAAGCGAAGGGACAAGTACAGTGCCATATACCACTGCTTGAGAACGAACTTGTGTCGAAAGCTTCTCCCAACTCAGATCTTGTTTCGGGAAGATAGAAGCGTTGTCAGTACTTTGTGTGAAAACACAAGGAAAACACCACACGCTGAATGGTGAAGAAACATGTGGCTCGAATGTGACCACCAACACACTAGGAGTCCCCTAGAGAGGAGTGTGTCTGGAAATGGGAGGAAGCGTAAGGAACGTGCTATACACTTAAGTCTAAGAAACAACGCTGTGGCGGTGCGGTCCTTCGTCTACCTTCTCCTTTCCGAAGGATCGAAGCGGCCTTGCGCCAAGTGTGAAAGGAAGCGGAGGAAAAGCCTGATATACCTTCCTCGTGGAACAACATTTATGGAGGGCTTCTCCCAATGGGCAACATGGGCCATGTTGGGTTTTGCAAATGTATGTGAGTTCGCCAGAGGAAAGCCACAGACTCAACTGCGCGAAACAAGTCTGAGTCAAACCCGACTTCGAGCTTACGACTGGCGTCACGGGGAAATCAGAGTCACAACAGGTATTTGTTGAATCCGAAACAGGCGGCGTGCACTTCAGTCTGAGGAAACAGAGAAACCGTGTTTCTTCTAACATCTTCCCTGAAAATGCGTGTCTATTCCAGTGGAAGTGTGGCAGCGCAAGGCATGTGCCCCAGGCCTGTGCCACAGAAATAGTTAGTGTAGATTGTCTCTCCCGATTCAAATCTTGTTCCGTGAAGAATGTTTCCAAGAGTATGAAAGAGAGCAGACGGGAAATGTCATGCCTTCAAGTGGGAGAAGGAAATCCTGGAAAGCCATACACCGACGTATGCGCGGCATTCTGGTAGGAACGTGTGAAGGCATAAAGAATGTGCCGTGCCCTGTGACGGTGCTTGACCAACCGCTTGTGAGGAAGTCTTCCCTCAGCTATCATATTGTTTCAGGAAGATAAAAGTGTTTTCCCTAGTGGGTGTGAAGGCATGAGGGACGTACCCTAGAGTTAGCCGTCCGTTCCGAATGTGTCTACTGTCGTTCCATGAAGAAGGATGAGTATGGAAATGTATGATGTGAGGAAGCATAAGGAGGATGGCCTACGGGTGTTTAACTCTAAGAACAAATCTAGACGGTTGCCGTCCGTCGACGACCAGCTCTTTCCCTACGGGTGGAAGCACCTTGTTACAACTTAGTGCGAACGCAAAGAGACGGAAAGCGCGATACACTCCGGCGAGGAACACGTTGTGCGGAGGGTTTCTCTCCACGAAAGTCTTGTGTCGTGACGTTGGAGGGGCCTTCAAATGTACGTGAGCTCGCCTCAGCAGCGCCTTCCACTGAACTCAGAGAAACAAGGCCACGTCCAACACGATTTCGGGCTAACCTCTTGGTTCGGGAAGCATGAAGCCGTTGGAGATGTATGTGTAAGCGTCTGACACTCAGCTCTCAAGGAACAAAACGGTAGAGAAATCGCCTTTCCACTACCATCTCCAGGGAAGAAGATGGAGGAAGGTTCCGACGTTAAAAGCGAAGGCACAAGTACTGTGCCATATAACACTGCTTGAGAACGAACTTGTGTCGAAAGCTTCTCCCAACTCAGATCTTGTTTCGGGAAGATCGAAGCGTTGTCAGTACTTTGTGTGAAAACACAGGGAAAATTCCACACGCTGAATGGTGAAGAAACATGTGGCTCGAATGTGACCACCAACACACTAGTAGTCCCCTAGAGAGGTGTGTGTCTGGAAATGGGAGGAAGCGTAAGGAACGTGCTATACACTTAAGTCTAAGAAACAACGCTGTGGCGGTGCGTTCCTTCGACTGCCATCTGCTTTGCTAAGGAACGAAGCGGCTTGAAGCAAAGTGTGAAAGAATCCGGAGGGGAAGGAAGAGAGATCTACCTTACTCGCGGAACAAATTCTTATGGAGGGCATTTCTCAACGAACACCATGTGTCACGACGATGGAAGGGTGTTCAAATGTAGGCGCCTTCGCCAAAGGAAAGGCATACACGAATCTCTGCGAAGCAAGTCTCTGTCAAACGCGACTTCGAGCTTCCAACTGGGTTCCCGCGGAATCCCTAGTCACCAAACGTACGTGTTGAATCCTAAACGAAGGGAGTGCTCTTCAGTCTGAAGAAACACCACTCCCGAGAAACCGTGTGTCTACTAACATCTTCCCTGAAAATGGTAGGCTTTTCCCATGGAAGTGTGAAATCGCAATGTATGGGCCCCATGCCTGTGCTACAGAAGTCCTTAGTGTCGATAGTCTGTCGCCATTCAAATCCTGTTCCGTGAGAAGTGTTTTCAAGAGTAGGAGTGAGAGCAGATGGAAAAGGACACGGTTTTACGTGTGAGAAGGAAATCCGTCAAGAAAGACATACACGGAAGGATGAGAAGCACTTTAGCATGAAATGGTGCAGGCACCTAGAATGGGCCCTGTGACGGTGCTTGAGAAACCACTTGTGAAGAAGTCTTCCCTCAACTATCATATCGTTTCGGTGAGAGGAAAGTGTTTTCCGTAGTGGGTGTGAAGGCGTAAGGGACATCGGCTCGACGTAGCTCTCCGCTTCGAATTGGCCTACTGTCGTGGCCATGAAGAAAGATGTGCATGGACATGGATAATGTGCGGAAGCGTAAGGAAGATGGCATACGTCTGTTAAACTCTAAGAACAAATCTCGAGGGTTGCCGTCCTTCGACTACCACCTCTTTTCGTAAGGATGGAAGCAGCTTGGGAAACCTAGCGTGAACGAAAAGCGATGGAACGCGCGATCCTCTACAGGGAGGAACCCGTTGGGCGGAGGGTTTCTCTCCATCAAGTCCTGTGTCATGGAGGTGGATGGGTCTTCAAATGCACGTGGACTAGCCTCAGTAGTAGTAGCCTCACACTGAATTCTGAGAAACGAGTCCATGTCCAACAGGCTTTCGTGCTAACATCTGGGTTCTTGAAGAAAGAAGCCTTTGGAGAGATGAGTGTTGCTATATAAGGTAAGGGTCTTACACTCACCTCTCAAGGAACAAAACGGTAGGGAAATAGTCTTTCCACTGCCACCTGCAGGGAAAAAGATGGAAGAACTTTCCAACGTTACCAGTGAAGGCACAACTCCTGTGCCATATACCACTGTTTGAGAAAGAGTTGTGTCGAAAGCTTCTCTCAACTCAAATCTTGTTTCAGGAAGATAGAAGCGCTTTCAGGACTTCGTGTGAACGCGTAAGGAAAGTGCCATACGCTGAATTGTGAAGAGACATGTGGGTCGAATGTGACCACCAACTAACAAGTTGTCCCCTAGAGAGGTGTGTGTGTGGAAATCGGAGGAAGTGTAAGGAACGAGCTCTACACTTAATTCTAAAAAGCAATGCTGTGGAGGAGCGGTCCTTCGTCTACCTTCTCCTTTCCGAAGGATCGAGGCGGGCATACGCCAAGTGTGAAAGGAAGCAGAGGAAAGGCCTGATATACCTTCCTCGTGGAACAACTTTGTATGGAGGGCTTCGCTCAATGGACACCATGGGTCACGACGCTAAAAGGGGTTTCCAAATGTATGTGAGTTCGCCAAAGGAAAGCCACAGACTCAACTGCGCGAAACAAGTCTGTGTCAAACCCGACTTCGAGCTTACGACTGGCGTCACGGGGAAAACATAGTCACAACAGGTATGTGTTGAATCCGAAACAGGCGGCGTGCACTTCAGTCTCAGGAAACATCAGTGCAGAGAAACCGTGTTTCTACGAACATCTTCCCTGAAAATGCTTGTCTATTCCAATGTAAGTGCGGCAGCGCAAGGCATGTGCCCCATGCCTGTGCCACAGAAATGGTCAGTGTAGATTGTCTCTCCCAATTCAAATCTTGTTCCGTGAGGAATGTTTTCAAGAGTATGAGAGAGATCAGAGGGGAAAGGTCATGCCTTCAAGTGGGAGAAGGATATCCTGGAAAGCCATACACCTACGTATGAGCGGCATTCTGGCATGAACGTGTGAAGGCATAGAGAATGTGCCGTCACCTGGGACGTTGCTTGACCAACCGCTTGGGAAGAAGTCCTCCCTCAGCTATCCTACAGTTTCAGGAAGATAAAAGTGTTTTCCGTAGTGGGTGTGAAGGCATGAGGGACGTACCCAAGAGTTAGCCGTCCGTCCCGAATGTGTCTCCTGTCGTTCCATGAAGAAGGATGAGTATGGATATGTATGATGTGAGGAAGCATGAGGAGGATTGCCTCCCCATGGTTAACTCTAAGAACAAATCTAGAGGTTTGCCGTCCGTCGACGACCCGCTCTTTCCCTACGGATGGAAGCACCTTGTTACAACGTAGTGCGAAAGGAAAGAGACGGAAAGTACGATACACTACGGTGAGGAACACGTTGTGGGGAGGGTTTCTCTCCACGAAAGTCTTGTGTCATGAAGTTGGAGTGCCATCAAATATACGTGTGCTCGCCTCAGCAGCGCCTTCCACTGGACACAGAGAAACAAGGCCACGTCCAACACGATTTCGTGCTCACCTCTTGGTTCGGGAAGCATGAAGCCTTTGGAGATATAGGTGTAAGTGTCTGACACTAAGCTCTCAAGGAACAAAACGGTAGAGAAATCGCCTTTCCACGACCATCTACAGGGAAGAAGATGGAGGAAAGTCCCGACGTTGAAAGCGAAGGGACAAGTACAGTGCCATATACCACTGCTTGAGAACGAACTTGTGTCGAAAGCTTCTCCCAACTCAGATCTTGTTTCGGGAAGATAGAAGCGTTGTCAGTACTTTGTGTGAAAACACAAGGAAAACACCACACGCTGAATGGTGAAGAAACATGTGGCTCGAATGTGACCACCAACACACTAGGAGTCCCCTAGAGAGGAGTGTGTCTGGAAATGGGAGGAAGCGTAAGGAACGTGCTATACACTTAAGTCTAAGAAACAACGCTGTGGCGGTGCGGTCCTTCGTCTACCTTCTCCTTTCCGAAGGATCGAAGCGGCCTTGCGCCAAGTGTGAAAGGAAGCGGAGGAAAAGCCTGATATACCTTCCTCGTGGAACAACATTTATGGAGGGCTTCTCCCAATGGGCAACATGGGCCATGTTGGGTTTTGCAAATGTATGTGAGTTCGCCAGAGGAAAGCCACAGACTCAACTGCGCGAAACAAGTCTGAGTCAAACCCGACTTCGAGCTTACGACTGGCGTCACGGGGAAATCAGAGTCACAACAGGTATTTGTTGAATCCGAAACAGGCGGCGTGCACTTCAGTCTGAGGAAACAGAGAAACCGTGTTTCTTCTAACATCTTCCCTGAAAATGCGTGTCTATTCCAGTGGAAGTGTGGCAGCGCAAGGCATGTGCCCCAGGCCTGTGCCACAGAAATAGTTAGTGTAGATTGTCTCTCCCGATTCAAATCTTGTTCCGTGAAGAATGTTTCCAAGAGTATGAAAGAGAGCAGACGGGAAATGTCATGCCTTCAAGTGGGAGAAGGAAATCCTGGAAAGCCATACACCGACGTATGCGCGGCATTCTGGTAGGAACGTGTGAAGGCATAAAGAATGTGCCGTGCCCTGTGACGGTGCTTGACCAACCGCTTGTGAGGAAGTCTTCCCTCAGCTATCATATTGTTTCAGGAAGATAAAAGTGTTTTCCCTAGTGGGTGTGAAGGCATGAGGGACGTACCCTAGAGTTAGCCGTCCGTTCCGAATGTGTCTACTGTCGTTCCATGAAGAAGGATGAGTATGGAAATGTATGATGTGAGGAAGCATAAGGAGGATGGCCTACGGGTGTTTAACTCTAAGAACAAATCTAGACGGTTGCCGTCCGTCGACGACCAGCTCTTTCCCTACGGGTGGAAGCACCTTGTTACAACTTAGTGCGAACGCAAAGAGACGGAAAGCGCGATACACTCCGGCGAGGAACACGTTGTGCGGAGGGTTTCTCTCCACGAAAGTCTTGTGTCGTGACGTTGGAGGGGCCTTCAAATGTACGTGAGCTCGCCTCAGCAGCGCCTTCCACTGAACTCAGAGAAACAAGGCCACGTCCAACACGATTTCGGGCTAACCTCTTGGTTCGGGAAGCATGAAGCCGTTGGAGATGTATGTGTAAGCGTCTGACACTCAGCTCTCAAGGAACAAAACGGTAGAGAAATCGCCTTTCCACTACCATCTCCAGGGAAGAAGATGGAGGAAGGTTCCGACGTTAAAAGCGAAGGCACAAGTACTGTGCCATATAACACTGCTTGAGAACGAACTTGTGTCGAAAGCTTCTCCCAACTCAGATTTGTTTCGGGAAGATCGAAGCGTTGTCAGTACTTTGTGTGAAAACACAGGGAAAATTCCACACGCTGAATGGTGAAGAAACATGTGGCTCGAATGTGACCACCAACACACTAGTAGTCCCCTAGAGAGGTGTGTGTCTGGAAATGGGAGGAAGCGTAAGGAACGTGCTATACACTTAAGTCTAAGAAACAACGCTGTGGCGGTGCGTTCCTTCGACTGCCATCTGCTTTGCTAAGGAACGAAGCGGCTTGAAGCAAAGTGTGAAAGAATCCAGAGGGGAAGGAAGAGAGATCTACCTTACTCGCGGAACAAATTCTTATGGAGGGCATTTCTCAACGAACACCATGTGTCACGACGATGGAAGGGTGTTCAAATGTAGGCGCCTTCGCCAAAGGAAAGGCATACACGAATCTCTGCGAAGCAAGTCTCTGTCAAACGCGACTTCGAGCTTCCAACTGGGTTCCCGCGGAATCCCTAGTCACCAAACGTACGTGTTGAATCCTAAACGAAGGGAGTGCTCTTCAGTCTGAAGAAACACCACTCCCGAGAAACCGTGTGTCTACTAACATCTTCCCTGAAAATGGTAGGCTTTTCCCATGGAAGTGTGAAACCGCAATGTATGGGCCCCATGCCTGTGCTACAGAAGTCCTTAGTGTCGATAGTCTGTCGCCATTCAAATCCTGTTCCGTGAGAAGTGTTTTCAAGAGTAGGAGTGAGAGCAGATGGAAAAGGACACGGTTTTACGTGTGAGAAGGAAATCCGTCAAGAAAGACATACACGGAAGGATGAGAAGCACTTTAGCATGAAATGGTGCAGGCACCTAGAATGGGCCCTGTGACGGTGCTTGAGAAACCACTTGTGAAGAAGTCTTCCCTCAACTATCATATCGTTTCGGTGAGAGGAAAGTGTTTTCCGTAGTGGGTGTGAAGGCGTAAGGGACATCGGCTCGACGTAGCTCTCCGCTTCGAATTGGCCTACTGTCGTGGCCATGAAGAAAGATGTGCATGGACATGGATAATGTGCGGAAGCGTAAGGAAGATGGCATACGTCTGTTAAACTCTAAGAACAAATCTCGAGGGTTGCCGTCCTTCGACTACCACCTCTTTTCGTAAGGATGGAAGCAGCTTGGGAAACCTAGCGTGAACGAAAAGCGATGGAACGCGCGATCCTCTACAGGGAGGAACCCGTTGGGCGGAGGGTTTCTCTCCATCAAGTCCTGTGTCATGGAGGTGGATGGGTCTTCAAATGCACGTGGACTAGCCTCAGTAGTAGTAGCCTCACACTGAATTCTGAGAAACGAGTCCATGTCCAACAGGCTTTCGTGCTAACATCTGGGTTCTTGAAGAAAGAAGCCTTTGGAGAGATGAGTGTTGCTATATAAGGTAAGGGTCTTACACTCACCTCTCAAAGAACAAAACGGTAGGGAAATAGTCTTTCCACTGCCACCTGCAGGGAAAAAGATGGAAGAACTTTCCAACGTTACCAGTGAAGGCACAACTCCTGTGCCATATACCACTGTTTGAGAAAGAGTTGTGTCGAAAGCTTCTCTCAACTCAAATCTTGTTTCAGGAAGATAGAAGCGCTTTCAGGACTTCGTGTGAACGCGTAAGGAAAGTGCCATACGCTGAATTGTGAAGAGACATGTGGGTCGAATGTGACCACCAACTAACAAGTTGTCCCCTAGAGAGGTGTGTGTGTGGAAATCGGAGGAAGTGTAAGGAACGAGCTCTACACTTAATTCTAAAAAGCAATGCTGTGGAGGAGCGGTCCTTCGTCTACCTTCTCCTTTCCGAAGGATCGAGGCGGGCATACGCCAAGTGTGAAAGGAAGCAGAGGAAAGGCCTGATATACCTTCCTCGTGGAACAACTTTGTATGGAGGGCTTCGCTCAATGGACACCATGGGTCACGACGCTAAAAGGGGTTTCCAAATGTATGTGAGTTCGCCAAAGGAAAGCCACAGACTCAACTGCGCGAAACAAGTCTGTGTCAAACCCGACTTCGAGCTTACGACTGGCGTCACGGGGAAAACATAGTCACAACAGGTATGTGTTGAATCCGAAACAGGCGGCGTGCACTTCAGTCTCAGGAAACATCAGTGCAGAGAAACCGTGTTTCTACGAACATCTTCCCTGAAAATGCTTGTCTATTCCAATGTAAGTGCGGCAGCGCAAGGCATGTGCCCCATGCCTGTGCCACAGAAATGGTCAGTGTAGATTGTCTCTCCCAATTCAAATCTTGTTCCGTGAGGAATGTTTTCAAGAGTATGAGAGAGATCAGAGGGGAAAGGTCATGCCTTCAAGTGGGAGAAGGATATCCTGGAAAGCCATACACCTACGTATGAGCGGCATTCTGGCATGAACGTGTGAAGGCATAGAGAATGTGCCGTCACCTGGGACGTTGCTTGACCAACCGCTTGGGAAGAAGTCCTCCCTCAGCTATCCTACAGTTTCAGGAAGATAAAAGTGTTTTCCGTAGTGGGTGTGAAGGCATGAGGGACGTACCCAAGAGTTAGCCGTCCGTCCCGAATGTGTCTCCTGTCGTTCCATGAAGAAGGATGAGTATGGATATGTATGATGTGAGGAAGCATGAGGAGGATTGCCTCCCCATGGTTAACTCTAAGAACAAATCTAGAGGTTTGCCGTCCGTCGACGACCCGCTCTTTCCCTACGGATGGAAGCACCTTGTTACAACGTAGTGCGAAAGGAAAGAGACGGAAAGTACGATACACTACGGTGAGGAACACGTTGTGGGGAGGGTTTCTCTCCACGAAAGTCTTGTGTCATGAAGTTGGAGTGCCATCAAATATACGTGTGCTCGCCTCAGCAGCGCCTTCCACTGGACACAGAGAAACAAGGCCACGTCCAACACGATTTCGTGCTCACCTCTTGGTTCGGGAAGCATGAAGCCTTTGGAGATATAGGTGTAAGTGTCTGACACTAAGCTCTCAAGGAACAAAACGGTAGAGAAATCGCCTTTCCACGACCATCTACAGGGAAGAAGATGGAGGAAAGTCCCGACGTTGAAAGCGAAGGGACAAGTACAGTGCCATATACCACTGCTTGAGAACGAACTTGTGTCGAAAGCTTCTCCCAACTCAGATCTTGTTTCGGGAAGATAGAAGCGTTGTCAGTACTTTGTGTGAAAACACAAGGAAAACACCACACGCTGAATGGTGAAGAAACATGTGGCTCGAATGTGACCACCAACACACTAGGAGTCCCCTAGAGAGGAGTGTGTCTGGAAATGGGAGGAAGCGTAAGGAACGTGCTATACACTTAAGTCTAAGAAACAACGCTGTGGCGGTGCGGTCCTTCGTCTACCTTCTCCTTTCCGAAGGATCGAAGCGGCCTTGCGCCAAGTGTGAAAGGAAGCGGAGGAAAAGCCTGATATACCTTCCTCGTGGAACAACATTTATGGAGGGCTTCTCCCAATGGGCAACATGGGCCATGTTGGGTTTTGCAAATGTATGTGAGTTCGCCAGAGGAAAGCCACAGACTCAACTGCGCGAAACAAGTCTGAGTCAAACCCGACTTCGAGCTTACGACTGGCGTCACGGGGAAATCAGAGTCACAACAGGTATTTGTTGAATCCGAAACAGGCGGCGTGCACTTCAGTCTGAGGAAACAGAGAAACCGTGTTTCTTCTAACATCTTCCCTGAAAATGCGTGTCTATTCCAGTGGAAGTGTGGCAGCGCAAGGCATGTGCCCCAGGCCTGTGCCACAGAAATAGTTAGTGTAGATTGTCTCTCCCGATTCAAATCTTGTTCCGTGAAGAATGTTTCCAAGAGTATGAAAGAGAGCAGACGGGAAATGTCATGCCTTCAAGTGGGAGAAGGAAATCCTGGAAAGCCATACACCGACGTATGCGCGGCATTCTGGTAGGAACGTGTGAAGGCATAAAGAATGTGCCGTGCCCTGTGACGGTGCTTGACCAACCGCTTGTGAGGAAGTCTTCCCTCAGCTATCATATTGTTTCAGGAAGATAAAAGTGTTTTCCCTAGTGGGTGTGAAGGCATGAGGGACGTACCCTAGAGTTAGCCGTCCGTTCCGAATGTGTCTACTGTCGTTCCATGAAGAAGGATGAGTATGGAAATGTATGATGTGAGGAAGCATAAGGAGGATGGCCTACGGGTGTTTAACTCTAAGAACAAATCTAGACGGTTGCCGTCCGTCGACGACCAGCTCTTTCCCTACGGGTGGAAGCACCTTGTTACAACTTAGTGCGAACGCAAAGAGACGGAAAGCGCGATACACTCCGGCGAGGAACACGTTGTGCGGAGGGTTTCTCTCCACGAAAGTCTTGTGTCGTGACGTTGGAAGGGCCTTCAAATGTACGTGAGCTCGCCTCAGCAGCGCCTTCCACTGAACTCAGAGAAACAAGGCCACGTCCAACACGATTTCGGGCTAACCTCTTGGTTCGGGAAGCATGAAGCCGTTGGAGATGTATGTGTAAGCGTCTGACACTCAGCTCTCAAGGAACAAAACGGTAGAGAAATCGCCTTTCCACTACCATCTCCAGGGAAGAAGATGGAGGAAGGTTCCGACGTTAAAAGCGAAGGCACAAGTACTGTGCCATATAACACTGCTTGAGAACGAACTTGTGTCGAAAGCTTCTCCCAACTCAGATCTTGTTTCGGGAAGATCGAAGCGTTGTCAGTACTTTGTGTGAAAACACAGGGAAAATTCCACACGCTGAATGGTGAAGAAACATGTGGCTCGAATGTGACCACCAACACACTAGTAGTCCCCTAGAGAGGTGTGTGTCTGGAAATGGGAGGAAGCGTAAGGAACGTGCTATACACTTAAGTCTAAGAAACAACGCTGTGGCGGTGCGTTCCTTCGACTGCCATCTGCTTTGCTAAGGAACGAAGCGGCTTGAAGCAAAGTGTGAAAGAATCCGGAGGGGAAGGAAGAGAGATCTACCTTACTCGCGGAACAAATTCTTATGGAGGGCATTTCTCAACGAACACCATGTGTCACGACGATGGAAGGGTGTTCAAATGTAGGCGCCTTCGCCAAAGGAAAGGCATACACGAATCTCTGCGAAGCAAGTCTCTGTCAAACGCGACTTCGAGCTTCCAACTGGGTTCCCGCGGAATCCCTAGTCACCAAACGTACGTGTTGAATCCTAAACGAAGGGAGTGCTCTTCAGTCTGAAGAAACACCACTCCCGAGAAACCGTGTGTCTACTAACATCTTCCCTGAAAATGGTAGGCTTTTCCCATGGAAGTGTGAAACCGCAATGTATGGGCCCCATGCCTGTGCTACAGAAGTCCTTAGTGTCGATAGTCTGTCGCCATTCAAATCCTGTTCCGTGAGAAGTGTTTTCAAGAGTAGGAGTGAGAGCAGATGGAAAAGGACACGGTTTTACGTGTGAGAAGGAAATCCGTCAAGAAAGACATACACGGAAGGATGAGAAGCACTTTAGCATGAAATGGTGCAGGCACCTAGAATGGGCCCTGTGACGGTGCTTGAGAAACCACTTGTGAAGAAGTCTTCCCTCAACTATCATATCGTTTCGGTGAGAGGAAAGTGTTTTCCGTAGTGGGTGTGAAGGCGTAAGGGACATCGGCTCGACGTAGCTCTCCGCTTCGAATTGGCCTACTGTCGTGGCCATGAAGAAAGATGTGCATGGACATGGATAATGTGCGGAAGCGTAAGGAAGATGGCATACGTCTGTTAAACTCTAAGAACAAATCTCGAGGGTTGCCGTCCTTCGACTACCACCTCTTTTCGTAAGGATGGAAGCAGCTTGGGAAACCTAGCGTGAACGAAAAGCGATGGAACGCGCGATCCTCTACAGGGAGGAACCCGTTGGGCGGAGGGTTTCTCTCCATCAAGTCCTGTGTCATGGAGGTGGATGGGTCTTCAAATGCACGTGGACTAGCCTCAGTAGTAGTAGCCTCACACTGAATTCTGAGAAACGAGTCCATGTCCAACAGGCTTTCGTGCTAACATCTGGGTTCTTGAAGAAAGAAGCCTTTGGAGAGATGAGTGTTGCTATATAAGGTAAGGGTCTTACACTCACCTCTCAAAGAACAAAACGGTAGGGAAATAGTCTTTCCACTGCCACCTGCAGGGAAAAAGATGGAAGAACTTTCCAACGTTACCAGTGAAGGCACAACTCCTGTGCCATATACCACTGTTTGAGAAAGAGTTGTGTCGAAAGCTTCTCTCAACTCAAATCTTGTTTCAGGAAGATAGAAGCGCTTTCAGGACTTCGTGTGAACGCGTAAGGAAAGTGCCATACGCTGAATTGTGAAGAGACATGTGGGTCGAATGTGACCACCAACTAACAAGTTGTCCCCTAGAGAGGTGTGTGTGTGGAAATCGGAGGAAGTGTAAGGAACGAGCTCTACACTTAATTCTAAAAAGCAATGCTGTGGAGGAGCGGTCCTTCGTCTACCTTCTCCTTTCCGAAGGATCGAGGCGGGCATACGCCAAGTGTGAAAGGAAGCAGAGGAAAGGCCTGATATACCTTCCTCGTGGAACAACTTTGTATGGAGGGCTTCGCTCAATGGACACCATGGGTCACGACGCTAAAAGGGGTTTCCAAATGTATGTGAGTTCGCCAAAGGAAAGCCACAGACTCAACTGCGCGAAACAAGTCTGTGTCAAACCCGACTTCGAGCTTACGACTGGCGTCACGGGGAAAACATAGTCACAACAGGTATGTGTTGAATCCGAAACAGGCGGCGTGCACTTCAGTCTCAGGAAACATCAGTGCAGAGAAACCGTGTTTCTACGAACATCTTCCCTGAAAATGCTTGTCTATTCCAATGTAAGTGCGGCAGCGCAAGGCATGTGCCCCATGCCTGTGCCACAGAAATGGTCAGTGTAGATTGTCTCTCCCAATTCAAATCTTGTTCCGTGAGGAATGTTTTCAAGAGTATGAGAGAGATCAGAGGGGAAAGGTCATGCCTTCAAGTGGGAGAAGGATATCCTGGAAAGCCATACACCTACGTATGAGCGGCATTCTGGCATGAACGTGTGAAGGCATAGAGAATGTGCCGTCACCTGGGACGTTGCTTGACCAACCGCTTGGGAAGAAGTCCTCCCTCAGCTATCCTACAGTTTCAGGAAGATAAAAGTGTTTTCCGTAGTGGGTGTGAAGGCATGAGGGACGTACCCAAGAGTTAGCCGTCCGTCCCGAATGTGTCTCCTGTCGTTCCATGAAGAAGGATGAGTATGGATATGTATGATGTGAGGAAGCATGAGGAGGATTGCCTCCCCATGGTTAACTCTAAGAACAAATCTAGAGGTTTGCCGTCCGTCGACGACCCGCTCTTTCCCTACGGATGGAAGCACCTTGTTACAACGTAGTGCGAAAGGAAAGAGACGGAAAGTACGATACACTACGGTGAGGAACACGTTGTGGGGAGGGTTTCTCTCCACGAAAGTCTTGTGTCATGAAGTTGGAGTGCCATCAAATATACGTGTGCTCGCCTCAGCAGCGCCTTCCACTGGACACAGAGAAACAAGGCCACGTCCAACACGATTTCGTGCTCACCTCTTGGTTCGGGAAGCATGAAGCCTTTGGAGATATAGGTGTAAGTGTCTGACACTAAGCTCTCAAGGAACAAAACGGTAGAGAAATCGCCTTTCCACGACCATCTACAGGGAAGAAGATGGAGGAAAGTCCCGACGTTGAAAGCGAAGGGACAAGTACAGTGCCATATACCACTGCTTGAGAACGAACTTGTGTCGAAAGCTTCTCCCAACTCAGATCTTGTTTCGGGAAGATAGAAGCGTTGTCAGTACTTTGTGTGAAAACACAAGGAAAACACCACACGCTGAATGGTGAAGAAACATGTGGCTCGAATGTGACCACCAACACACTAGGAGTCCCCTAGAGAGGAGTGTGTCTGGAAATGGGAGGAAGCGTAAGGAACGTGCTATACACTTAAGTCTAAGAAACAACGCTGTGGCGGTGCGGTCCTTCGTCTACCTTCTCCTTTCCGAAGGATCGAAGCGGCCTTGCGCCAAGTGTGAAAGGAAGCGGAGGAAAAGCCTGATATACCTTCCTCGTGGAACAACATTTATGGAGGGCTTCTCCCAATGGGCAACATGGGCCATGTTGGGTTTTGCAAATGTATGTGAGTTCGCCAGAGGAAAGCCACAGACTCAACTGCGCGAAACAAGTCTGAGTCAAACCCGACTTCGAGCTTACGACTGGCGTCACGGGGAAATCAGAGTCACAACAGGTATTTGTTGAATCCGAAACAGGCGGCGTGCACTTCAGTCTGAGGAAACAGAGAAACCGTGTTTCTTCTAACATCTTCCCTGAAAATGCGTGTCTATTCCAGTGGAAGTGTGGCAGCGCAAGGCATGTGCCCCAGGCCTGTGCCACAGAAATAGTTAGTGTAGATTGTCTCTCCCGATTCAAATCTTGTTCCGTGAAGAATGTTTCCAAGAGTATGAAAGAGAGCAGACGGGAAATGTCATGCCTTCAAGTGGGAGAAGGAAATCCTGGAAAGCCATACACCGACGTATGCGCGGCATTCTGGTAGGAACGTGTGAAGGCATAAAGAATGTGCCGTGCCCTGTGACGGTGCTTGACCAACCGCTTGTGAGGAAGTCTTCCCTCAGCTATCATATTGTTTCAGGAAGATAAAAGTGTTTTCCCTAGTGGGTGTGAAGGCATGAGGGACGTACCCTAGAGTTAGCCGTCCGTTCCGAATGTGTCTACTGTCGTTCCATGAAGAAGGATGAGTATGGAAATGTATGATGTGAGGAAGCATAAGGAGGATGGCCTACGGGTGTTTAACTCTAAGAACAAATCTAGACGGTTGCCGTCCGTCGACGACCAGCTCTTTCCCTACGGGTGGAAGCACCTTGTTACAACTTAGTGCGAACGCAAAGAGACGGAAAGCGCGATACACTCCGGCGAGGAACACGTTGTGCGGAGGGTTTCTCTCCACGAAAGTCTTGTGTCGTGACGTTGGAAGGGCCTTCAAATGTACGTGAGCTCGCCTCAGCAGCGCCTTCCACTGAACTCAGAGAAACAAGGCCACGTCCAACACGATTTCGGGCTAACCTCTTGGTTCGGGAAGCATGAAGCCGTTGGAGATGTATGTGTAAGCGTCTGACACTCAGCTCTCAAGGAACAAAACGGTAGAGAAATCGCCTTTCCACTACCATCTCCAGGGAAGAAGATGGAGGAAGGTTCCGACGTTAAAAGCGAAGGCACAAGTACTGTGCCATATAACACTGCTTGAGAACGAACTTGTGTCGAAAGCTTCTCCCAACTCAGATCTTGTTTCGGGAAGATCGAAGCGTTGTCAGTACTTTGTGTGAAAACACAGGGAAAATTCCACACGCTGAATGGTGAAGAAACATGTGGCTCGAATGTGACCACCAACACACTAGTAGTCCCCTAGAGAGGTGTGTGTCTGGAAATGGGAGGAAGCGTAAGGAACGTGCTATACACTTAAGTCTAAGAAACAACGCTGTGGCGGTGCGTTCCTTCGACTGCCATCTGCTTTGCTAAGGAACGAAGCGGCTTGAAGCAAAGTGTGAAAGAATCCGGAGGGGAAGGAAGAGAGATCTACCTTACTCGCGGAACAAATTCTTATGGAGGGCATTTCTCAACGAACACCATGTGTCACGACGATGGAAGGGTGTTCAAATGTAGGCGCCTTCGCCAAAGGAAAGGCATACACGAATCTCTGCGAAGCAAGTCTCTGTCAAACGCGACTTCGAGCTTCCAACTGGGTTCCCGCGGAATCCCTAGTCACCAAACGTACGTGTTGAATCCTAAACGAAGGGAGTGCTCTTCAGTCTGAAGAAACACCACTCCCGAGAAACCGTGTGTCTACTAACATCTTCCCTGAAAATGGTAGGCTTTTCCCATGGAAGTGTGAAATCGCAATGTATGGGCCCCATGCCTGTGCTACAGAAGTCCTTAGTGTCGATAGTCTGTCGCCATTCAAATCCTGTTCCGTGAGAAGTGTTTTCAAGAGTAGGAGTGAGAGCAGATGGAAAAGGACACGGTTTTACGTGTGAGAAGGAAATCCGTCAAGAAAGACATACACGGAAGGATGAGAAGCACTTTAGCATGAAATGGTGCAGGCACCTAGAATGGGCCCTGTGACGGTGCTTGAGAAACCACTTGTGAAGAAGTCTTCCCTCAACTATCATATCGTTTCGGTGAGAGGAAAGTGTTTTCCGTAGTGGGTGTGAAGGCGTAAGGGACATCGGCTCGACGTAGCTCTCCGCTTCGAATTGGCCTACTGTCGTGGCCATGAAGAAAGATGTGCATGGACATGGATAATGTGCGGAAGCGTAAGGAAGATGGCATACGTCTGTTAAACTCTAAGAACAAATCTCGAGGGTTGCCGTCCTTCGACTACCACCTCTTTTCGTAAGGATGGAAGCAGCTTGGGAAACCTAGCGTGAACGAAAAGCGATGGAACGCGCGATCCTCTACAGGGAGGAACCCGTTGGGCGGAGGGTTTCTCTCCATCAAGTCCTGTGTCATGGAGGTGGATGGGTCTTCAAATGCACGTGGACTAGCCTCAGTAGTAGTAGCCTCACACTGAATTCTGAGAAACGAGTCCATGTCCAACAGGCTTTCGTGCTAACATCTGGGTTCTTGAAGAAAGAAGCCTTTGGAGAGATGAGTGTTGCTATATAAGGTAAGGGTCTTACACTCACCTCTCAAAGAACAAAACGGTAGGGAAATAGTCTTTCCACTGCCACCTGCAGGGAAAAAGATGGAAGAACTTTCCAACGTTACCAGTGAAGGCACAACTCCTGTGCCATATACCACTGTTTGAGAAAGAGTTGTGTCGAAAGCTTCTCTCAACTCAAATCTTGTTTCAGGAAGATAGAAGCGCTTTCAGGACTTCGTGTGAACGCGTAAGGAAAGTGCCATACGCTGAATTGTGAAGAGACATGTGGGTCGAATGTGACCACCAACTAACAAGTTGTCCCCTAGAGAGGTGTGTGTGTGGAAATCGGAGGAAGTGTAAGGAACGAGCTCTACACTTAATCCTAAAAAGCAATGCTGTGGAGGAGCGGTCCTTCGTCTACCTTCTCCTTTCCGAAGGATCGAGGCGGGCATACGCCAAGTGTGAAAGGAAGCAGAGGAAAGGCCTGATATACCTTCCTCGTGGAACAACTTTGTATGGAGGGCTTCGCTCAATGGACACCATGGGTCACGACGCTAAAAGGGGTTTCCAAATGTATGTGAGTTCGCCAAAGGAAAGCCACAGACTCAACTGCGCGAAACAAGTCTGTGTCAAACCCGACTTCGAGCTTACGACTGGCGTCACGGGGAAAACATAGTCACAACAGGTATGTGTTGAATCCGAAACAGGCGGCGTGCACTTCAGTCTCAGGAAACATCAGTGCAGAGAAACCGTGTTTCTACGAACATCTTCCCTGAAAATGCTTGTCTATTCCAATGTAAGTGCGGCAGCGCAAGGCATGTGCCCCATGCCTGTGCCACAGAAATGGTCAGTGTAGATTGTCTCTCCCAATTCAAATCTTGTTCCGTGAGGAATGTTTTCAAGAGTATGAGAGAGATCAGAGGGGAAAGGTCATGCCTTCAAGTGGGAGAAGGATATCCTGGAAAGCCATACACCTACGTATGAGCGGCATTCTGGCATGAACGTGTGAAGGCATAGAGAATGTGCCGTCACCTGGGACGTTGCTTGACCAACCGCTTGGGAAGAAGTCCTCCCTCAGCTATCCTACAGTTTCAGGAAGATAAAAGTGTTTTCCGTAGTGGGTGTGAAGGCATGAGGGACGTACCCAAGAGTTAGCCGTCCGTCCCGAATGTGTCTCCTGTCGTTCCATGAAGAAGGATGCGTATGGATATGTATGATGTGAGGAAGCATGAGGAGGATTGCCTCCCCATGGTTAACTCTAAGAACAAATCTAGAGGTTTGCCGTCCGTCGACGACCCGCTCTTTCCCTACGGATGGAAGCACCTTGTTACAACGTAGTGCGAAAGGAAAGAGACGGAAAGTACGATACACTACGGTGAGGAACACGTTGTGGGGAGGGTTTCTCTCCACGAAAGTCTTGTGTCATGAAGTTGGAGTGCCATCAAATATACGTGTGCTCGCCTCAGCAGCGCCTTCCACTGGACACAGAGAAACAAGGCCACGTCCAACACGATTTCGTGCTCACCTCTTGGTTCGGGAAGCATGAAGCCTTTGGAGATATAGGTGTAAGTGTCTGACACTAAGCTCTCAAGGAACAAAACGGTAGAGAAATCGCCTTTCCACGACCATCTACAGGGAAGAAGATGGAGGAAAGTCCCGACGTTGAAAGCGAAGGGACAAGTACAGTGCCATATACCACTGCTTGAGAACGAACTTGTGTCGAAAGCTTCTCCCAACTCAGATCTTGTTTCGGGAAGATAGAAGCGTTGTCAGTACTTTGTGTGAAAACACAAGGAAAACACCACACGCTGAATGGTGAAGAAACATGTGGCTCGAATGTGACCACCAACACACTAGGAGTCCCCTAGAGAGGAGTGTGTCTGGAAATGGGAGGAAGCGTAAGGAACGTGCTATACACTTAAGTCTAAGAAACAACGCTGTGGCGGTGCGGTCCTTCGTCTACCTTCTCCTTTCCGAAGGATCGAAGCGGCCTTGCGCCAAGTGTGAAAGGAAGCGGAGGAAAAGCCTGATATACCTTCCTCGTGGAACAACATTTATGGAGGGCTTCTCCCAATGGGCAACATGGGCCATGTTGGGTTTTGCAAATGTATGTGAGTTCGCCAGAGGGAAGCCACAGACTCAACTGCGCGAAACAAGTCTGAGTCAAACCCGACTTCGAGCTTACGACTGGCGTCACGGGGAAATCAGAGTCACAACAGGTATTTGTTGAATCCGAAACAGGCGGCGTGCACTTCAGTCTGAGGAAACAGAGAAACCGTGTTTCTTCTAACATCTTCCCTGAAAATGCGTGTCTATTCCAGTGGAAGTGTGGCAGCGCAAGGCATGTGCCCCAGGCCTGTGCCACAGAAATAGTTAGTGTAGATTGTCTCTCCCGATTCAAATCTTGTTCCGTGAAGAATGTTTCCAAGAGTATGAAAGAGAGCAGACGGGAAATGTCATGCCTTCAAGTGGGAGAAGGAAATCCTGGAAAGCCATACACCGACGTATGCGCGGCATTCTGGTAGGAACGTGTGAAGGCATAAAGAATGTGCCGTGCCCTGTGACGGTGCTTGACCAACCGCTTGTGAGGAAGTCTTCCCTCAGCTATCATATTGTTTCAGGAAGATAAAAGTGTTTTCCCTAGTGGGTGTGAAGGCATGAGGGACGTACCCTAGAGTTAGCCGTCCGTTCCGAATGTGTCTACTGTCGTTCCATGAAGAAGGATGAGTATGGAAATGTATGATGTGAGGAAGCATAAGGAGGATGGCCTACGGGTGTTTAACTCTAAGAACAAATCTAGACGGTTGCCGTCCGTCGACGACCAGCTCTTTCCCTACGGGTGGAAGCACCTTGTTACAACTTAGTGCGAACGCAAAGAGACGGAAAGCGCGATACACTCCGGCGAGGAACACGTTGTGCGGAGGGTTTCTCTCCACGAAAGTCTTGTGTCGTGACGTTGGAAGGGCCTTCAAATGTACGTGAGCTCGCCTCAGCAGCGCCTTCCACTGAACTCAGAGAAACAAGGCCACGTCCAACACGATTTCGGGCTAACCTCTTGGTTCGGGAAGCATGAAGCCGTTGGAGATGTATGTGTAAGCGTCTGACACTCAGCTCTCAAGGAACAAAACGGTAGAGAAATCGCCTTTCCACTACCATCTCCAGGGAAGAAGATGGAGGAAGGTTCCGACGTTAAAAGCGAAGGCACAAGTACTGTGCCATATAACACTGCTTGAGAACGAACTTGTGTCGAAAGCTTCTCCCAACTCAGATCTTGTTTCGGGAAGATCGAAGCGTTGTCAGTACTTTGTGTGAAAACACAGGGAAAATTCCACACGCTGAATGGTGAAGAAACATGTGGCTCGAATGTGACCACCAACACACTAGTAGTCCCCTAGAGAGGTGTGTGTCTGGAAATGGGAGGAAGCGTAAGGAACGTGCTATACACTTAAGTCTAAGAAACAACGCTGTGGCGGTGCGTTCCTTCGACTGCCATCTGCTTTGCTAAGGAACGAAGCGGCTTGAAGCAAAGTGTGAAAGAATCCGGAGGGGAAGGAAGAGAGATCTACCTTACTCGCGGAACAAATTCTTATGGAGGGCATTTCTCAACGAACACCATGTGTCACGACGATGGAAGGGTGTTCAAATGTAGGCGCCTTCGCCAAAGGAAAGGCATACACGAATCTCTGCGAAGCAAGTCTCTGTCAAACGCGACTTCGAGCTTCCAACTGGGTTCCCGCGGAATCCCTAGTCACCAAACGTACGTGTTGAATCCTAAACGAAGGGAGTGCTCTTCAGTCTGAAGAAACACCACTCCCGAGAAACCGTGTGTCTACTAACATCTTCCCTGAAAATGGTAGGCTTTTCCCATGGAAGTGTGAAACCGCAATGTATGGGCCCCATGCCTGTGCTACAGAAGTCCTTAGTGTCGATAGTCTGTCGCCATTCAAATCCTGTTCCGTGAGAAGTGTTTTCAAGAGTAGGAGTGAGAGCAGATGGAAAAGGACACGGTTTTACGTGTGAGAAGGAAATCCGTCAAGAAAGACATACACGGAAGGATGAGAAGCACTTTAGCATGAAATGGTGCAGGCACCTAGAATGGGCCCTGTGACGGTGCTTGAGAAACCACTTGTGAAGAAGTCTTCCCTCAACTATCATATCGTTTCGGTGAGAGGAAAGTGTTTTCCGTAGTGGGTGTGAAGGCGTAAGGGACATCGGCTCGACGTAGCTCTCCGCTTCGAATTGGCCTACTGTCGTGGCCATGAAGAAAGATGTGCATGGACATGGATAATGTGCGGAAGCGTAAGGAAGATGGCATACGTCTGTTAAACTCTAAGAACAAATCTCGAGGGTTGCCGTCCTTCGACTACCACCTCTTTTCGTAAGGATGGAAGCAGCTTGGGAAACCTAGCGTGAACGAAAAGCGATGGAACGCGCGATCCTCTACAGGGAGGAACCCGTTGGGCGGAGGGTTTCTCTCCATCAAGTCCTGTGTCATGGAGGTGGATGGGTCTTCAAATGCACGTGGACTAGCCTCAGTAGTAGTAGCCTCACACTGAATTCTGAGAAACGAGTCCATGTCCAACAGGCTTTCGTGCTAACATCTGGGTTCTTGAAGAAAGAAGCCTTTGGAGAGATGAGTGTTGCTATATAAGGTAAGGGTCTTACACTCACCTCTCAAAGAACAAAACGGTAGGGAAATAGTCTTTCCACTGCCACCTGCAGGGAAAAAGATGGAAGAACTTTCCAACGTTACCAGTGAAGGCACAACTCCTGTGCCATATACCACTGTTTGAGAAAGAGTTGTGTCGAAAGCTTCTCTCAACTCAAATCTTGTTTCAGGAAGATAGAAGCGCTTTCAGGACTTCGTGTGAACGCGTAAGGAAAGTGCCATACGCTGAATTGTGAAGAGACATGTGGGTCGAATGTGACCACCAACTAACAAGTTGTCCCCTAGAGAGGTGTGTGTGTGGAAATCGGAGGAAGTGTAAGGAACGAGCTCTACACTTAATTCTAAAAAGCAATGCTGTGGAGGAGCGGTCCTTCGTCTACCTTCTCCTTTCCGAAGGATCGAGGCGGGCATACGCCAAGTGTGAAAGGAAGCAGAGGAAAGGCCTGATATACCTTCCTCGTGGAACAACTTTGTATGGAGGGCTTCGCTCAATGGACACCATGGGTCACGACGCTAAAAGGGGTTTCCAAATGTATGTGAGTTCGCCAAAGGAAAGCCACAGACTCAACTGCGCGAAACAAGTCTGTGTCAAACCCGACTTCGAGCTTACGACTGGCGTCACGGGGAAAACATAGTCACAACAGGTATGTGTTGAATCCGAAACAGGCGGCGTGCACTTCAGTCTCAGGAAACATCAGTGCAGAGAAACCGTGTTTCTACGAATATCTTCCCTGAAAATGCTTGTCTATTCCAATGTAAGTGCGGCAGCGCAAGGCATGTGCCCCATGCCTGTGCCACAGAAATGGTCAGTGTAGATTGTCTCTCCCAATTCAAATCTTGTTCCGTGAGGAATGTTTTCAAGAGTATGAGAGAGATCAGAGGGGAAAGGTCATGCCTTCAAGTGGGAGAAGGATATCCTGGAAAGCCATACACCTACGTATGAGCGGCATTCTGGCATGAACGTGTGAAGGCATAGAGAATGTGCCGTCACCTGGGACGTTGCTTGACCAACCGCTTGGGAAGAAGTCCTCCCTCAGCTATCCTACAGTTTCAGGAAGATAAAAGTGTTTTCCGTAGTGGGTGTGAAGGCATGAGGGACGTACCCAAGAGTTAGCCGTCCGTCCCGAATGTGTCTCCTGTCGTTCCATGAAGAAGGATGCGTATGGATATGTATGATGTGAGGAAGCATGAGGAGGATTGCCTCCCCATGGTTAACTCTAAGAACAAATCTAGAGGTTTGCCGTCCGTCGACGACCCGCTCTTTCCCTACGGATGGAAGCACCTTGTTACAACGTAGTGCGAAAGGAAAGAGACGGAAAGTACGATACACTACGGTGAGGAACACGTTGTGGGGAGGGTTTCTCTCCACGAAAGTCTTGTGTCATGAAGTTGGAGTGCCATCAAATATACGTGTGCTCGCCTCAGCAGCGCCTTCCACTGGACACAGAGAAACAAGGCCACGTCCAACACGATTTCGTGCTCACCTCTTGGTTCGGGAAGCATGAAGCCTTTGGAGATATAGGTGTAAGTGTCTGACACTAAGCTCTCAAGGAACAAAACGGTAGAGAAATCGCCTTTCCACGACCATCTACAGGGAAGAAGATGGAGGAAAGTCCCGACGTTGAAAGCGAAGGGACAAGTACAGTGCCATATACCACTGCTTGAGAACGAACTTGTGTCGAAAGCTTCTCCCAACTCAGATCTTGTTTCGGGAAGATAGAAGCGTTGTCAGTACTTTGTGTGAAAACACAAGGAAAACACCACACGCTGAATGGTGAAGAAACATGTGGCTCGAATGTGACCACCAACACACTAGGAGTCCCCTAGAGAGGAGTGTGTCTGGAAATGGGAGGAAGCGTAAGGAACGTGCTATACACTTAAGTCTAAGAAACAACGCTGTGGCGGTGCGGTCCTTCGTCTACCTTCTCCTTTCCGAAGGATCGAAGCGGCCTTGCGCCAAGTGTGAAAGGAAGCGGAGGAAAAGCCTGATATACCTTCCTCGTGGAACAACATTTATGGAGGGCTTCTCCCAATGGGCAACATGGGCCATGTTGGGTTTTGCAAATGTATGTGAGTTCGCCAGAGGAAAGCCACAGACTCAACTGCGCGAAACAAGTCTGAGTCAAACCCGACTTCGAGCTTACGACTGGCGTCACGGGGAAATCAGAGTCACAACAGGTATTTGTTGAATCCGAAACAGGCGGCGTGCACTTCAGTCTGAGGAAACAGAGAAACCGTGTTTCTTCTAACATCTTCCCTGAAAATGCGTGTCTATTCCAGTGGAAGTGTGGCAGCGCAAGGCATGTGCCCCAGGCCTGTGCCACAGAAATAGTTAGTGTAGATTGTCTCTCCCGATTCAAATCTTGTTCCGTGAAGAATGTTTCCAAGAGTATGAAAGAGAGCAGACGGGAAATGTCATGCCTTCAAGTGGGAGAAGGAAATCCTGGAAAGCCATACACCGACGTATGCGCGGCATTCTGGTAGGAACGTGTGAAGGCATAAAGAATGTGCCGTGCCCTGTGACGGTGCTTGACCAACCGCTTGTGAGGAAGTCTTCCCTCAGCTATCATATTGTTTCAGGAAGATAAAAGTGTTTTCCCTAGTGGGTGTGAAGGCATGAGGGACGTACCCTAGAGTTAGCCGTCCGTTCCGAATGTGTCTACTGTCGTTCCATGAAGAAGGATGAGTATGGAAATGTATGATGTGAGGAAGCATAAGGAGGATGGCCTACGGGTGTTTAACTCTAAGAACAAATCTAGACGGTTGCCGTCCGTCGACGACCAGCTCTTTCCCTACGGGTGGAAGCACCTTGTTACAACTTAGTGCGAACGCAAAGAGACGGAAAGCGCGATACACTCCGGCGAGGAACACGTTGTGCGGAGGGTTTCTCTCCACGAAAGTCTTGTGTCGTGACGTTGGAGGGGCCTTCAAATGTACGTGAGCTCGCCTCAGCAGCGCCTTCCACTGAACTCAGAGAAACAAGGCCACGTCCAACACGATTTCGGGCTAACCTCTTGGTTCGGGAAGCATGAAGCCGTTGGAGATGTATGTGTAAGCGTCTGACACTCAGCTCTCAAGGAACAAAACGGTAGAGAAATCGCCTTTCCACTACCATCTCCAGGGAAAAAGATGGAGGAAGGTTCCGACGTTAAAAGCGAAGGCACAAGTACTGTGCCATATAACACTGCTTGAGAACGAACTTGTGTCGAAAGCTTCTCCCAACTCAGATCTTGTTTCGGGAAGATCGAAGCGTTGTCAGTACTTTGTGTGAAAACACAGGGAAAATTCCACACGCTGAATGGTGAAGAAACATGTGGCTCGAATGTGACCACCAACACACTAGTAGTCCCCTAGAGAGGTGTGTGTCTGGAAATGGGAGGAAGCGTAAGGAACGTGCTATACACTTAAGTCTAAGAAACAACGCTGTGGCGGTGCGTTCCTTCGACTGCCATCTGCTTTGCTAAGGAACGAAGCGGCTTGAAGCAAAGTGTGAAAGAATCCGGAGGGGAAGGAAGAGAGATCTACCTTACTCGCGGAACAAATTCTTATGGAGGGCATTTCTCAACGAACACCATGTGTCACGACGATGGAAGGGTGTTCAAATGTAGGCGCCTTCGCCAAAGGAAAGGCATACACGAATCTCTGCGAAGCAAGTCTCTGTCAAACGCGACTTCGAGCTTCCAACTGGGTTCCCGCGGAATCCCTAGTCACCAAACGTACGTGTTGAATCCTAAACGAAGGGAGTGCTCTTCAGTCTGAAGAAACACCACTCCCGAGAAACCGTGTGTCTACTAACATCTTCCCTGAAAATGGTAGGCTTTTCCCATGGAAGTGTGAAATCGCAATGTATGGGCCCCATGCCTGTGCTACAGAAGTCCTTAGTGTCGATAGTCTGTCGCCATTCAAATCCTGTTCCGTGAGAAGTGTTTTCAAGAGTAGGAGTGAGAGCAGATGGAAAAGGACACGGTTTTACGTGTGAGAAGGAAATCCGTCAAGAAAGACATACACGGAAGGATGAGAAGCACTTTAGCATGAAATGGTGCAGGCACCTAGAATGGGCCCTGTGACGGTGCTTGAGAAACCACTTGTGAAGAAGTCTTCCCTCAACTATCATATCGTTTCGGTGAGAGGAAAGTGTTTTCCGTAGTGGGTGTGAAGGCGTAAGGGACATCGGCTCGACGTAGCTCTCCGCTTCGAATTGGCCTACTGTCGTGGCCATGAAGAAAGATGTGCATGGACATGGATAATGTGCGGAAGCGTAAGGAAGATGGCATACGTCTGTTAAACTCTAAGAACAAATCTCGAGGGTTGCCGTCCTTCGACTACCACCTCTTTTCGTAAGGATGGAAGCAGCTTGGGAAACCTAGCGTGAACGAAAAGCGATGGAACGCGCGATCCTCTACAGGGAGGAACCCGTTGGGCGGAGGGTTTCTCTCCATCAAGTCCTGTGTCATGGAGGTGGATGGGTCTTCAAATGCACGTGGACTAGCCTCAGTAGTAGTAGCCTCACACTGAATTCTGAGAAACGAGTCCATGTCCAACAGGCTTTCGTGCTAACATCTGGGTTCTTGAAGAAAGAAGCCTTTGGAGAGATGAGTGTTGCTATATAAGGTAAGGGTCTTACACTCACCTCTCAAAGAACAAAACGGTAGGGAAATAGTCTTTCCACTGCCACCTGCAGGGAAAAAGATGGAAGAACTTTCCAACGTTACCAGTGAAGGCACAACTCCTGTGCCATATACCACTGTTTGAGAAAGAGTTGTGTCGAAAGCTTCTCTCAACTCAAATCTTGTTTCAGGAAGATAGAAGCGCTTTCAGGACTTCGTGTGAACGCGTAAGGAAAGTGCCATACGCTGAATTGTGAAGAGACATGTGGGTCGAATGTGACCACCAACTAACAAGTTGTCCCCTAGAGAGGTGTGTGTGTGGAAATCGGAGGAAGTGTAAGGAACGAGCTCTACACTTAATTCTAAAAAGCAATGCTGTGGAGGAGCGGTCCTTCGTCTACCTTCTCCTTTCCGAAGGATCGAGGCGGGCATACGCCAAGTGTGAAAGGAAGCAGAGGAAAGGCCTGATATACCTTCCTCGTGGAACAAATTTGTATGGAGGGCTTCGCTCAATGGACACCATGGGTCACGACGCTAAAAGGGGTTTCCAAATGTATGTGAGTTCGCCAAAGGAAAGCCACAGACTCAACTGCGCGAAACAAGTCTGTGTCAAACCCGACTTCGAGCTTACGACTGGCGTCACGGGGAAAACATAGTCACAACAGGTATGTGTTGAATCCGAAACAGGCGGCGTGCACTTCAGTCTCAGGAAACATCAGTGCAGAGAAACCGTGTTTCTACGAACATCTTCCCTGAAAATGCTTGTCTATTCCAATGTAAGTGCGGCAGCGCAAGGCATGTGCCCCATGCCTGTGCCACAGAAATGGTCAGTGTAGATTGTCTCTCCCAATTCAAATCTTGTTCCGTGAGGAATGTTTTCAAGAGTATGAGAGAGATCAGAGGGGAAAGGTCATGCCTTCAAGTGGGAGAAGGATATCCTGGAAAGCCATACACCTACGTATGAGCGGCATTCTGGCATGAACGTGTGAAGGCATAGAGAATGTGCCGTCACCTGGGACGTTGCTTGACCAACCGCTTGGGAAGAAGTCCTCCCTCAGCTATCCTACAGTTTCAGGAAGATAAAAGTGTTTTCCGTAGTGGGTGTGAAGGCATGAGGGACGTACCCAAGAGTTAGCCGTCCGTCCCGAATGTGTCTCCTGTCGTTCCATGAAGAAGGATGCGTATGGATATGTATGATGTGAGGAAGCATGAGGAGGATTGCCTCCCCATGGTTAACTCTAAGAACAAATCTAGAGGTTTGCCGTCCGTCGACGACCCGCTCTTTCCCTACGGATGGAAGCACCTTGTTACAACGTAGTGCGAAAGGAAAGAGACGGAAAGTACGATACACTACGGTGAGGAACACGTTGTGGGGAGGGTTTCTCTCCACGAAAGTCTTGTGTCATGAAGTTGGAGTGCCATCAAATATACGTGTGCTCGCCTCAGCAGCGCCTTCCACTGGACACAGAGAAACAAGGCCACGTCCAACACGATTTCGTGCTCACCTCTTGGTTCGGGAAGCATGAAGCCTTTGGAGATATAGGTGTAAGTGTCTGACACTAAGCTCTCAAGGAACAAAACGGTAGAGAAATCGCCTTTCCACGACCATCTACAGGGAAGAAGATGGAGGAAAGTCCCGACGTTGAAAGCGAAGGGACAAGTACAGTGCCATATACCACTGCTTGAGAACGAACTTGTGTCGAAAGCTTCTCCCAACTCAGATCTTGTTTCGGGAAGATAGAAGCGTTGTCAGTACTTTGTGTGAAAACACAAGGAAAACACCACACGCTGAATGGTGAAGAAACATGTGGCTCGAATGTGACCACCAACACACTAGGAGTCCCCTAGAGAGGAGTGTGTCTGGAAATGGGAGGAAGCGTAAGGAACGTGCTATACACTTAAGTCTAAGAAACAACGCTGTGGCGGTGCGGTCCTTCGTCTACCTTCTCCTTTCCGAAGGATCGAAGCGGCCTTGCGCCAAGTGTGAAAGGAAGCGGAGGAAAAGCCTGATATACCTTCCTCGTGGAACAACATTTATGGAGGGCTTCTCCCAATGGGCAACATGGGCCATGTTGGGTTTTGCAAATGTATGTGAGTTCGCCAGAGGAAAGCCACAGACTCAACTGCGCGAAACAAGTCTGAGTCAAACCCGACTTCGAGCTTACGACTGGCGTCACGGGGAAATCAGAGTCACAACAGGTATTTGTTGAATCCGAAACAGGCGGCGTGCACTTCAGTCTGAGGAAACAGAGAAACCGTGTTTCTTCTAACATCTTCCCTGAAAATGCGTGTCTATTCCAGTGGAAGTGTGGCAGCGCAAGGCATGTGCCCCAGGCCTGTGCCACAGAAATAGTTAGTGTAGATTGTCTCTCCCGATTCAAATCTTGTTCCGTGAAGAATGTTTCCAAGAGTATGAAAGAGAGCAGACGGGAAATGTCATGCCTTCAAGTGGGAGAAGGAAATCCTGGAAAGCCATACACCGACGTATGCGCGGCATTCTGGTAGGAACGTGTGAAGGCATAAAGAATGTGCCGTGCCCTGTGACGGTGCTTGACCAACCGCTTGTGAGGAAGTCTTCCCTCAGCTATCATATTGTTTCAGGAAGATAAAAGTGTTTTCCCTAGTGGGTGTGAAGGCATGAGGGACGTACCCTAGAGTTAGCCGTCCGTTCCGAATGTGTCTACTGTCGTTCCATGTAGAAGGATGAGTATGGAAATGTATGATGTGAGGAAGCATAAGGAGGATGGCCTACGGGTGTTTAACTCTAAGAACAAATCTAGACGGTTGCCGTCCGTCGACGACCAGCTCTTTCCCTACGGGTGGAAGCACCTTGTTACAACTTAGTGCGAACGCAAAGAGACGGAAAGCGCGATACACTCCGGCGAGGAACACGTTGTGCGGAGGGTTTCTCTCCACGAAAGTCTTGTGTCGTGACGTTGGAAGGGCCTTCAAATGTACGTGAGCTCGCCTCAGCAGCGCCTTCCACTGAACTCAGAGAAACAAGGCCACGTCCAACACGATTTCGGGCTAACCTCTTGGTTCGGGAAGCATGAAGCCGTTGGAGATGTATGTGTAAGCGTCTGACACTCAGCTCTCAAGGAACAAAACGGTAGAGAAATCGCCTTTCCACTACCATCTCCAGGGAAGAAGATGGAGGAAGGTTCCGACGTTAAAAGCGAAGGCACAAGTACTGTGCCATATAACACTGCTTGAGAACGAACTTGTGTCGAAAGCTTCTCCCAACTCAGATCTTGTTTCGGGAAGATCGAAGCGTTGTCAGTACTTTGTGTGAAAACACAGGGAAAATTCCACACGCTGAATGGTGAAGAAACATGTGGCTCGAATGTGACCACCAACACACTAGTAGTCCCCTAGAGAGGTGTGTGTCTGGAAATGGGAGGAAGCGTAAGGAACGTGCTATACACTTAAGTCTAAGAAACAACGCTGTGGCGGTGCGTTCCTTCGACTGCCATCTGCTTTGCTAAGGAACGAAGCGGCTTGAAGCAAAGTGTGAAAGAATCCGGAGGGGAAGGAAGAGAGATCTACCTTACTCGCGGAACAAATTCTTATGGAGGGCATTTCTCAACGAACACCATGTGTCACGACGATGGAAGGGTGTTCAAATGTAGGCGCCTTCGCCAAAGGAAAGGCATACACGAATCTCTGCGAAGCAAGTCTCTGTCAAACGCGACTTCGAGCTTCCAACTGGGTTCCCGCGGAATCCCTAGTCACCAAACGTACGTGTTGAATCCTAAACGAAGGGAGTGCTCTTCAGTCTGAAGAAACACCACTCCCGAGAAACCGTGTGTCTACTAACATCTTCCCTGAAAATGGTAGGCTTTTCCCATGGAAGTGTGAAACCGCAATGTATGGGCCCCATGCCTGTGCTACAGAAGTCCTTAGTGTCGATAGTCTGTCGCCATTCAAATCCTGTTCCGTGAGAAGTGTTTTCAAGAGTAGGAGTGAGAGCAGATGGAAAAGGACACGGTTTTACGTGTGAGAAGGAAATCCGTCAAGAAAGACATACACGGAAGGATGAGAAGCACTTTAGCATGAAATGGTGCAGGCACCTAGAATGGGCCCTGTGACGGTGCTTGAGAAACCACTTGTGAAGAAGTCTTCCCTCAACTATCATATCGTTTCGGTGAGAGGAAAGTGTTTTCCGTAGTGGGTGTGAAGGCGTAAGGGACATCGGCTCGACGTAGCTCTCCGCTTCGAATTGGCCTACTGTCGTGGCCATGAAGAAAGATGTGCATGGACATGGATAATGTGCGGAAGCGTAAGGAAGATGGCATACGTCTGTTAAACTCTAAGAACAAATCTCGAGGGTTGCCGTCCTTCGACTACCACCTCTTTTCGTAAGGATGGAAGCAGCTTGGGAAACCTAGCGTGAACGAAAAGCGATGGAACGCGCGATCCTCTACAGGGAGGAACCCGTTGGGCGGAGGGTTTCTCTCCATCAAGTCCTGTGTCATGGAGGTGGATGGGTCTTCAAATGCACGTGGACTAGCCTCAGTAGTAGTAGCCTCACACTGAATTCTGAGAAACGAGTCCATGTCCAACAGGCTTTCGTGCTAACATCTGGGTTCTTGAAGAAAGAAGCCTTTGGAGAGATGAGTGTTGCTATATAAGGTAAGGGTCTTACACTCACCTCTCAAGGAACAAAACGGTAGGGAAATAGTCTTTCCACTGCCACCTGCAGGGAAAAAGATGGAAGAACTTTCCAACGTTACCAGTGAAGGCACAACTCCTGTGCCATATACCACTGTTTGAGAAAGAGTTGTGTCGAAAGCTTCTCTCAACTCAAATCTTGTTTCAGGAAGATAGAAGCGCTTTCAGGACTTCGTGTGAACGCGTAAGGAAAGTGCCATACGCTGAATTGTGAAGAGACATGTGGGTCGAATGTGACCACCAACTAACAAGTTGTCCCCTAGAGAGGTGTGTGTGTGGAAATCGGAGGAAGTGTAAGGAACGAGCTCTACACTTAATTCTAAAAAGCAATGCTGTGGAGGAGCGGTCCTTCGTCTACCTTCTCCTTTCCGAAGGATCGAGGCGGGCATACGCCAAGTGTGAAAGGAAGCAGAGGAAAGGCCTGATATACCTTCCTCGTGGAACAACTTTGTATGGAGGGCTTCGCTCAATGGACACCATGGGTCACGACGCTAAAAGGGGTTTCCAAATGTATGTGAGTTCGCCAAAGGAAAGCCACAGACTCAACTGCGCGAAACAAGTCTGTGTCAAACCCGACTTCGAGCTTACGACTGGCGTCACGGGGAAAACATAGTCACAACAGGTATGTGTTGAATCCGAAACAGGCGGCGTGCACTTCAGTCTCAGGAAACATCAGTGCAGAGAAACCGTGTTTCTACGAACATCTTCCCTGAAAATGCTTGTCTATTCCAATGTAAGTGCGGCAGCGCAAGGCATGTGCCCCATGCCTGTGCCACAGAAATGGTCAGTGTAGATTGTCTCTCCCAATTCAAATCTTGTTCCGTGAGGAATGTTTTCAAGAGTATGAGAGAGATCAGAGGGGAAAGGTCATGCCTTCAAGTGGGAGAAGGATATCCTGGAAAGCCATACACCTACGTATGAGCGGCATTCTGGCATGAACGTGTGAAGGCATAGAGAATGTGCCGTCACCTGGGACGTTGCTTGACCAACCGCTTGGGAAGAAGTCCTCCCTCAGCTATCCTACAGTTTCAGGAAGATAAAAGTGTTTTCCGTAGTGGGTGTGAAGGCATGAGGGACGTACCCAAGAGTTAGCCGTCCGTCCCGAATGTGTCTCCTGTCGTTCCATGAAGAAGGATGCGTATGGATATGTATGATGTGAGGAAGCATGAGGAGGATTGCCTCCCCATGGTTAACTCTAAGAACAAATCTAGAGGTTTGCCGTCCGTCGACGACCCGCTCTTTCCCTACGGATGGAAGCACCTTGTTACAACGTAGTGCGAAAGGAAAGAGACGGAAAGTACGATACACTACGGTGAGGAACACGTTGTGGGGAGGGTTTCTCTCCACGAAAGTCTTGTGTCATGAAGTTGGAGTGCCATCAAATATACGTGTGCTCGCCTCAGCAGCGCCTTCCACTGGACACAGAGAAACAAGGCCACGTCCAACACGATTTCGTGCTCACCTCTTGGTTCGGGAAGCATGAAGCCTTTGGAGATATAGGTGTAAGTGTCTGACACTAAGCTCTCAAGGAACAAAACGGTAGAGAAATCGCCTTTCCACGACCATCTACAGGGAAGAAGATGGAGGAAAGTCCCGACGTTGAAAGCGAAGGGACAAGTACAGTGCCATATACCACTGCTTGAGAACGAACTTGTGTCGAAAGCTTCTCCCAACTCAGATCTTGTTTCGGGAAGATAGAAGCGTTGTCAGTACTTTGTGTGAAAACACAAGGAAAACACCACACGCTGAATGGTGAAGAAACATGTGGCTCGAATGTGACCACCAACACACTAGGAGTCCCCTAGAGAGGAGTGTGTCTGGAAATGGGAGGAAGCGTAAGGAACGTGCTATACACTTAAGTCTAAGAAACAACGCTGTGGCGGTGCGGTCCTTCGTCTACCTTCTCCTTTCCGAAGGATCGAAGCGGCCTTGCGCCAAGTGTGAAAGGAAGCGGAGGAAAAGCCTGATATACCTTCCTCGTGGAACAACATTTATGGAGGGCTTCTCCCAATGGGCAACATGGGCCATGTTGGGTTTTGCAAATGTATGTGAGTTCGCCAGAGGAAAGCCACAGACTCAACTGCGCGAAACAAGTCTGAGTCAAACCCGACTTCGAGCTTACGACTGGCGTCACGGGGAAATCAGAGTCACAACAGGTATTTGTTGAATCCGAAACAGGCGGCGTGCACTTCAGTCTGAGGAAACAGAGAAACCGTGTTTCTTCTAACATCTTCCCTGAAAATGCGTGTCTATTCCAGTGGAAGTGTGGCAGCGCAAGGCATGTGCCCCAGGCCTGTGCCACAGAAATAGTTAGTGTAGATTGTCTCTCCCGATTCAAATCTTGTTCCGTGAAGAATGTTTCCAAGAGTATGAAAGAGAGCAGACGGGAAATGTCATGCCTTCAAGTGGGAGAAGGAAATCCTGGAAAGCCATACACCGACGTATGCGCGGCATTCTGGTAGGAACGTGTGAAGGCATAAAGAATGTGCCGTGCCCTGTGACGGTGCTTGACCAACCGCTTGTGAGGAAGTCTTCCCTCAGCTATCATATTGTTTCAGGAAGATAAAAGTGTTTTCCCTAGTGGGTGTGAAGGCATGAGGGACGTACCCTAGAGTTAGCCGTCCGTTCCGAATGTGTCTACTGTCGTTCCATGAAGAAGGATGAGTATGGAAATGTATGATGTGAGGAAGCATAAGGAGGATGGCCTACGGGTGTTTAACTCTAAGAACAAATCTAGACGGTTGCCGTCCGTCGACGACCAGCTCTTTCCCTACGGGTGGAAGCACCTTGTTACAACTTAGTGCGAACGCAAAGAGACGGAAAGCGCGATACACTCCGGCGAGGAACACGTTGTGCGGAGGGTTTCTCTCCACGAAAGTCTTGTGTCGTGACGTTGGAGGGGCCTTCAAATGTACGTGAGCTCGCCTCAGCAGCGCCTTCCACTGAACTCAGAGAAACAAGGCCACGTCCAACACGATTTCGGGCTAACCTCTTGGTTCGGGAAGCATGAAGCCGTTGGAGATGTATGTGTAAGCGTCTGACACTCAGCTCTCAAGGAACAAAACGGTAGAGAAATCGCCTTTCCACTACCATCTCCAGGGAAGAAGATGGAGGAAGGTTCCGACGTTAAAAGCGAAGGCACAAGTACTGTGCCATATAACACTGCTTGAGAACGAACTTGTGTCGAAAGCTTCTCCCAACTCAGATCTTGTTTCGGGAAGATCGAAGCGTTGTCAGTACTTTGTGTGAAAACACAGGGAAAATTCCACACGCTGAATGGTGAAGAAACATGTGGCTCGAATGTGACCACCAACACACTAGTAGTCCCCTAGAGAGGTGTGTGTCTGGAAATGGGAGGAAGCGTAAGGAACGTGCTATACACTTAAGTCTAAGAAACAACGCTGTGGCGGTGCGTTCCTTCGACTGCCATCTGCTTTGCTAAGGAACGAAGCGGCTTGAAGCAAAGTGTGAAAGAATCCGGAGGGGAAGGAAGAGAGATCTACCTTACTCGCGGAACAAATTCTTATGGAGGGCATTTCTCAACGAACACCATGTGTCACGACGATGGAAGGGTGTTCAAATGTAGGCGCCTTCGCCAAAGGAAAGGCATACACGAATCTCTGCGAAGCAAGTCTCTGTCAAACGCGACTTCGAGCTTCCAACTGGGTTCCCGCGGAATCCCTAGTCACCAAACGTACGTGTTGAATCCTAAACGAAGGGAGTGCTCTTCAGTCTGAAGAAACACCACTCCCGAGAAACCGTGTGTCTACTAACATCTTCCCTGAAAATGGTAGGCTTTTCCCATGGAAGTGTGAAATCGCAATGTATGGGCCCCATGCCTGTGCTACAGAAGTCCTTAGTGTCGATAGTCTGTCGCCATTCAAATCCTGTTCCGTGAGAAGTGTTTTCAAGAGTAGGAGTGAGAGCAGATGGAAAAGGACACGGTTTTACGTGTGAGAAGGAAATCCGTCAAGAAAGACATACACGGAAGGATGAGAAGCACTTTAGCATGAAATGGTGCAGGCACCTAGAATGGGCCCTGTGACGGTGCTTGAGAAACCACTTGTGAAGAAGTCTTCCCTCAACTATCATATCGTTTCGGTGAGAGGAAAGTGTTTTCCGTAGTGGGTGTGAAGGCGTAAGGGACATCGGCTCGACGTAGCTCTCCGCTTCGAATTGGCCTACTGTCGTGGCCATGAAGAAAGATGTGCATGGACATGGATAATGTGCGGAAGCGTAAGGAAGATGGCATACGTCTGTTAAACTCTAAGAACAAATCTCGAGGGTTGCCGTCCTTCGACTACCACCTCTTTTCGTAAGGATGGAAGCAGCTTGGGAAACCTAGCGTGAACGAAAAGCGATGGAACGCGCGATCCTCTACAGGGAGGAACCCGTTGGGCGGAGGGTTTCTCTCCATCAAGTCCTGTGTCATGGAGGTGGATGGGTCTTCAAATGCACGTGGACTAGCCTCAGTAGTAGTAGCCTCACACTGAATTCTGAGAAACGAGTCCATGTCCAACAGGCTTTCGTGCTAACATCTGGGTTCTTGAAGAAAGAAGCCTTTGGAGAGATGAGTGTTGCTATATAAGGTAAGGGTCTTACACTCACCTCTCAAAGAACAAAACGGTAGGGAAATAGTCTTTCCACTGCCACCTGCAGGGAAAAAGATGGAAGAACTTTCCAACGTTACCAGTGAAGGCACAACTCCTGTGCCATATACCACTGTTTGAGAAAGAGTTGTGTCGAAAGCTTCTCTCAACTCAAATCTTGTTTCAGGAAGATAGAAGCGCTTTCAGGACTTCGTGTGAACGCGTAAGGAAAGTGCCATACGCTGAATTGTGAAGAGACATGTGGGTCGAATGTGACCACCAACTAACAAGTTGTCCCCTAGAGAGGTGTGTGTGTGGAAATCGGAGGAAGTGTAAGGAACGAGCTCTACACTTAATTCTAAAAAGCAATGCTGTGGAGGAGCGGTCCTTCGTCTACCTTCTCCTTTCCGAAGGATCGAGGCGGGCATACGCCAAGTGTGAAAGGAAGCAGAGGAAAGGCCTGATATACCTTCCTCGTGGAACAACTTTGTATGGAGGGCTTCGCTCAATGGACACCATGGGTCACGACGCTAAAAGGGGTTTCCAAATGTATGTGAGTTCGCCAAAGGAAAGCCACAGACTCAACTGCGCGAAACAAGTCTGTGTCAAACCCGACTTCGAGCTTACGACTGGCGTCACGGGGAAAACATAGTCACAACAGGTATGTGTTGAATCCGAAACAGGCGGCGTGCACTTCAGTCTCAGGAAACATCAGTGCAGAGAAACCGTGTTTCTACGAACATCTTCCCTGAAAATGCTTGTCTATTCCAATGTAAGTGCGGCAGCGCAAGGCATGTGCCCCATGCCTGTGCCACAGAAATGGTCAGTGTAGATTGTCTCTCCCAATTCAAATCTTGTTCCGTGAGGAATGTTTTCAAGAGTATGAGAGAGATCAGAGGGGAAAGGTCATGCCTTCAAGTGGGAGAAGGATATCCTGGAAAGCCATACACCTACGTATGAGCGGCATTCTGGCATGAACGTGTGAAGGCATAGAGAATGTGCCGTCACCTGGGACGTTGCTTGACCAACCGCTTGGGAAGAAGTCCTCCCTCAGCTATCCTACAGTTTCAGGAAGATAAAAGTGTTTTCCGTAGTGGGTGTGAAGGCATGAGGGACGTACCCAAGAGTTAGCCGTCCGTCCCGAATGTGTCTCCTGTCGTTCCATGAAGAAGGATGCGTATGGATATGTATGATGTGAGGAAGCATGAGGAGGATTGCCTCCCCATGGTTAACTCTAAGAACAAATCTAGAGGTTTGCCGTCCGTCGACGACCCGCTCTTTCCCTACGGATGGAAGCACCTTGTTACAACGTAGTGCGAAAGGAAAGAGACGGAAAGTACGATACACTACGGTGAGGAACACGTTGTGGGGAGGGTTTCTCTCCACGAAAGTCTTGTGTCATGAAGTTGGAGTGCCATCAAATATACGTGTGCTCGCCTCAGCAGCGCCTTCCACTGGACACAGAGAAACAAGGCCACGTCCAACACGATTTCGTGCTCACCTCTTGGTTCGGGAAGCATGAAGCCTTTGGAGATATAGGTGTAAGTGTCTGACACTAAGCTCTCAAGGAACAAAACGGTAGAGAAATCGCCTTTCCACGACCATCTACAGGGAAGAAGATGGAGGAAAGTCCCGACGTTGAAAGCGAAGGGACAAGTACAGTGCCATATACCACTGCTTGAGAACGAACTTGTGTCGAAAGCTTCTCCCAACTCAGATCTTGTTTCGGGAAGATAGAAGCGTTGTCAGTACTTTGTGTGAAAACACAAGGAAAACACCACACGCTGAATGGTGAAGAAACATGTGGCTCGAATGTGACCACCAACACACTAGGAGTCCCCTAGAGAGGAGTGTGTCTGGAAATGGGAGGAAGCGTAAGGAACGTGCTATACACTTAAGTCTAAGAAACAACGCTGTGGCGGTGCGGTCCTTCGTCTACCTTCTCCTTTCCGAAGGATCGAAGCGGCCTTGCGCCAAGTGTGAAAGGAAGCGGAGGAAAAGCCTGATATACCTTCCTCGTGGAACAACATTTATGGAGGGCTTCTCCCAATGGGCAACATGGGCCATGTTGGGTTTTGCAAATGTATGTGAGTTCGCCAGAGGAAAGCCACAGACTCAACTGCGCGAAACAAGTCTGAGTCAAACCCGACTTCGAGCTTACGACTGGCGTCACGGGGAAATCAGAGTCACAACAGGTATTTGTTGAATCCGAAACAGGCGGCGTGCACTTCAGTCTGAGGAAACAGAGAAACCGTGTTTCTTCTAACATCTTCCCTGAAAATGCGTGTCTATTCCAGTGGAAGTGTGGCAGCGCAAGGCATGTGCCCCAGGCCTGTGCCACAGAAATAGTTAGTGTAGATTGTCTCTCCCGATTCAAATCTTGTTCCGTGAAGAATGTTTCCAAGAGTATGAAAGAGAGCAGACGGGAAATGTCATGCCTTCAAGTGGGAGAAGGAAATCCTGGAAAGCCATACACCGACGTATGCGCGGCATTCTGGTAGGAACGTGTGAAGGCATAAAGAATGTGCCGTGCCCTGTGACGGTGCTTGACCAACCGCTTGTGAGGAAGTCTTCCCTCAGCTATCATATTGTTTCAGGAAGATAAAAGTGTTTTCCCTAGTGGGTGTGAAGGCATGAGGGACGTACCCTAGAGTTAGCCGTCCGTTCCGAATGTGTCTACTGTCGTTCCATGTAGAAGGATGAGTATGGAAATGTATGATGTGAGGAAGCATAAGGAGGATGGCCTACGGGTGTTTAACTCTAAGAACAAATCTAGACGGTTGCCGTCCGTCGACGACCAGCTCTTTCCCTACGGGTGGAAGCACCTTGTTACAACTTAGTGCGAACGCAAAGAGACGGAAAGCGCGATACACTCCGGCGAGGAACACGTTGTGCGGAGGGTTTCTCTCCACGAAAGTCTTGTGTCGTGACGTTGGAAGGGCCTTCAAATGTACGTGAGCTCGCCTCAGCAGCGCCTTCCACTGAACTCAGAGAAACAAGGCCACGTCCAACACGATTTCGGGCTAACCTCTTGGTTCGGGAAGCATGAAGCCGTTGGAGATGTATGTGTAAGCGTCTGACACTCAGCTCTCAAGGAACAAAACGGTAGAGAAATCGCCTTTCCACTACCATCTCCAGGGAAGAAGATGGAGGAAGGTTCCGACGTTAAAAGCGAAGGCACAAGTACTGTGCCATATAACACTGCTTGAGAACGAACTTGTGTCGAAAGCTTCTCCCAACTCAGATCTTGTTTCGGGAAGATCGAAGCGTTGTCAGTACTTTGTGTGAAAACACAGGGAAAATTCCACACGCTGAATGGTGAAGAAACATGTGGCTCGAATGTGACCACCAACACACTAGTAGTCCCCTAGAGAGGTGTGTGTCTGGAAATGGGAGGAAGCGTAAGGAACGTGCTATACACTTAAGTCTAAGAAACAACGCTGTGGCGGTGCGTTCCTTCGACTGCCATCTGCTTTGCTAAGGAACGAAGCGGCTTGAAGCAAAGTGTGAAAGAATCCGGAGGGGAAGGAAGAGAGATCTACCTTACTCGCGGAACAAATTCTTATGGAGGGCATTTCTCAACGAACACCATGTGTCACGACGATGGAAGGGTGTTCAAATGTAGGCGCCTTCGCCAAAGGAAAGGCATACACGAATCTCTGCGAAGCAAGTCTCTGTCAAACGCGACTTCGAGCTTCCAACTGGGTTCCCGCGGAATCCCTAGTCACCAAACGTACGTGTTGAATCCTAAACGAAGGGAGTGCTCTTCAGTCTGAAGAAACACCACTCCCGAGAAACCGTGTGTCTACTAACATCTTCCCTGAAAATGGTAGGCTTTTCCCATGGAAGTGTGAAACCGCAATGTATGGGCCCCATGCCTGTGCTACAGAAGTCCTTAGTGTCGATAGTCTGTCGCCATTCAAATCCTGTTCCGTGAGAAGTGTTTTCAAGAGTAGGAGTGAGAGCAGATGGAAAAGGACACGGTTTTACGTGTGAGAAGGAAATCCGTCAAGAAAGACATACACGGAAGGATGAGAAGCACTTTAGCATGAAATGGTGCAGGCACCTAGAATGGGCCCTGTGACGGTGCTTGAGAAACCACTTGTGAAGAAGTCTTCCCTCAACTATCATATCGTTTCGGTGAGAGGAAAGTGTTTTCCGTAGTGGGTGTGAAGGCGTAAGGGACATCGGCTCGACGTAGCTCTCCGCTTCGAATTGGCCTACTGTCGTGGCCATGAAGAAAGATGTGCATGGACATGGATAATGTGCGGAAGCGTAAGGAAGATGGCATACGTCTGTTAAACTCTAAGAACAAATCTCGAGGGTTGCCGTCCTTCGACTACCACCTCTTTTCGTAAGGATGGAAGCAGCTTGGGAAACCTAGCGTGAACGAAAAGCGATGGAACGCGCGATCCTCTACAGGGAGGAACCCGTTGGGCGGAGGGTTTCTCTCCATCAAGTCCTGTGTCATGGAGGTGGATGGGTCTTCAAATGCACGTGGACTAGCCTCAGTAGTAGTAGCCTCACACTGAATTCTGAGAAACGAGTCCATGTCCAACAGGCTTTCGTGCTAACATCTGGGTTCTTGAAGAAAGAAGCCTTTGGAGAGATGAGTGTTGCTATATAAGGTAAGGGTCTTACACTCACCTCTCAAGGAACAAAACGGTAGGGAAATAGTCTTTCCACTGCCACCTGCAGGGAAAAAGATGGAAGAACTTTCCAACGTTACCAGTGAAGGCACAACTCCTGTGCCATATACCACTGTTTGAGAAAGAGTTGTGTCGAAAGCTTCTCTCAACTCAAATCTTGTTTCAGGAAGATAGAAGCGCTTTCAGGACTTCGTGTGAACGCGTAAGGAAAGTGCCATACGCTGAATTGTGAAGAGACATGTGGGTCGAATGTGACCACCAACTAACAAGTTGTCCCCTAGAGAGGTGTGTGTGTGGAAATCGGAGGAAGTGTAAGGAACGAGCTCTACACTTAATTCTAAAAAGCAATGCTGTGGAGGAGCGGTCCTTCGTCTACCTTCTCCTTTCCGAAGGATCGAGGCGGGCATACGCCAAGTGTGAAAGGAAGCAGAGGAAAGGCCTGATATACCTTCCTCGTGGAACAACTTTGTATGGAGGGCTTCGCTCAATGGACACCATGGGTCACGACGCTAAAAGGGGTTTCCAAATGTATGTGAGTTCGCCAAAGGAAAGCCACAGACTCAACTGCGCGAAACAAGTCTGTGTCAAACCCGACTTCGAGCTTACGACTGGCGTCACGGGGAAAACATAGTCACAACAGGTATGTGTTGAATCCGAAACAGGCGGCGTGCACTTCAGTCTCAGGAAACATCAGTGCAGAGAAACCGTGTTTCTACGAACATCTTCCCTGAAAATGCTTGTCTATTCCAATGTAAGTGCGGCAGCGCAAGGCATGTGCCCCATGCCTGTGCCACAGAAATGGTCAGTGTAGATTGTCTCTCCCAATTCAAATCTTGTTCCGTGAGGAATGTTTTCAAGAGTATGAGAGAGATCAGAGGGGAAAGGTCATGCCTTCAAGTGGGAGAAGGATATCCTGGAAAGCCATACACCTACGTATGAGCGGCATTCTGGCATGAACGTGTGAAGGCATAGAGAATGTGCCGTCACCTGGGACGTTGCTTGACCAACCGCTTGGGAAGAAGTCCTCCCTCAGCTATCCTACAGTTTCAGGAAGATAAAAGTGTTTTCCGTAGTGGGTGTGAAGGCATGAGGGACGTACCCAAGAGTTAGCCGTCCGTCCCGAATGTGTCTCCTGTCGTTCCATGAAGAAGGATGAGTATGGATATGTATGATGTGAGGAAGCATGAGGAGGATTGCCTCCCCATGGTTAACTCTAAGAACAAATCTAGAGGTTTGCCGTCCGTCGACGACCCGCTCTTTCCCTACGGATGGAAGCACCTTGTTACAACGTAGTGCGAAAGGAAAGAGACGGAAAGTACGATACACTACGGTGAGGAACACGTTGTGGGGAGGGTTTCTCTCCACGAAAGTCTTGTGTCATGAAGTTGGAGTGCCATCAAATATACGTGTGCTCGCCTCAGCAGCGCCTTCCACTGGACACAGAGAAACAAGGCCACGTCCAACACGATTTCGTGCTCACCTCTTGGTTCGGGAAGCATGAAGCCTTTGGAGATATAGGTGTAAGTGTCTGACACTAAGCTCTCAAGGAACAAAACGGTAGAGAAATCGCCTTTCCACGACCATCTACAGGGAAGAAGATGGAGGAAAGTCCCGACGTTGAAAGCGAAGGGACAAGTACAGTGCCATATACCACTGCTTGAGAACGAACTTGTGTCGAAAGCTTCTCCCAACTCAGATCTTGTTTCGGGAAGATAGAAGCGTTGTCAGTACTTTGTGTGAAAACACAAGGAAAACACCACACGCTGAATGGTGAAGAAACATGTGGCTCGAATGTGACCACCAACACACTAGGAGTCCCCTAGAGAGGAGTGTGTCTGGAAATGGGAGGAAGCGTAAGGAACGTGCTATACACTTAAGTCTAAGAAACAACGCTGTGGCGGTGCGGTCCTTCGTCTACCTTCTCCTTTCCGAAGGATCGAAGCGGCCTTGCGCCAAGTGTGAAAGGAAGCGGAGGAAAAGCCTGATATACCTTCCTCGTGGAACAACATTTATGGAGGGCTTCTCCCAATGGGCAACATGGGCCATGTTGGGTTTTGCAAATGTATGTGAGTTCGCCAGAGGAAAGCCACAGACTCAACTGCGCGAAACAAGTCTGAGTCAAACCCGACTTCGAGCTTACGACTGGCGTCACGGGGAAATCAGAGTCACAACAGGTATTTGTTGAATCCGAAACAGGCGGCGTGCACTTCAGTCGGAGGAAACAGAGAAACCGTGTTTCTTCTAACATCTTCCCTGAAAATGCGTGTCTATTCCAGTGGAAGTGTGGCAGCGCAAGGCATGTGCCCCAGGCCTGTGCCACAGAAATAGTTAGTGTAGATTGTCTCTCCCGATTCAAATCTTGTTCCGTGAAGAATGTTTCCAAGAGTATGAAAGAGAGCAGACGGGAAATGTCATGCCTTCAAGTGGGAGAAGGAAATCCTGGAAAGCCATACACCGACGTATGCGCGGCATTCTGGTAGGAACGTGTGAAGGCATAAAGAATGTGCCGTGCCCTGTGACGGTGCTTGACCAACCGCTTGTGAGGAAGTCTTCCCTCAGCTATCATATTGTTTCAGGAAGATAAAAGTGTTTTCCCTAGTGGGTGTGAAGGCATGAGGGACGTACCCTAGAGTTAGCCGTCCGTTCCGAATGTGTCTACTGTCGTTCCATGAAGAAGGATGAGTATGGAAATGTATGATGTGAGGAAGCATAAGGAGGATGGCCTACGGGTGTTTAACTCTAAGAACAAATCTAGACGGTTGCCGTCCGTCGACGACCAGCTCTTTCCCTACGGGTGGAAGCACCTTGTTACAACTTAGTGCGAACGCAAAGAGACGGAAAGCGCGATACACTCCGGCGAGGAACACGTTGTGCGGAGGGTTTCTCTCCACGAAAGTCTTGTGTCGTGACGTTGGAAGGGCCTTCAAATGTACGTGAGCTCGCCTCAGCAGCGCCTTCCACTGAACTCAGAGAAACAAGGCCACGTCCAACACGATTTCGGGCTAACCTCTTGGTTCGGGAAGCATGAAGCCGTTGGAGATGTATGTGTAAGCGTCTGACACTCAGCTCTCAAGGAACAAAACGGTAGAGAAATCGCCTTTCCACTACCATCTCCAGGGAAGAAGATGGAGGAAGGTTCCGACGTTAAAAGCGAAGGCACAAGTACTGTGCCATATAACACTGCTTGAGAACGAACTTGTGTCGAAAGCTTCTCCCAACTCAGATCTTGTTTCGGGAAGATCGAAGCGTTGTCAGTACTTTGTGTGAAAACACAGGGAAAATTCCACACGCTGAATGGTGAAGAAACATGTGGCTCGAATGTGACCACCAACACACTAGTAGTCCCCTAGAGAGGTGTGTGTCTGGAAATGGGAGGAAGCGTAAGGAACGTGCTATACACTTAAGTCTAAGAAACAACGCTGTGGCGGTGCGTTCCTTCGACTGCCATCTGCTTTGCTAAGGAACGAAGCGGCTTGAAGCAAAGTGTGAAAGAATCCGGAGGGGAAGGAAGAGAGATCTACCTTACTCGCGGAACAAATTCTTATGGAGGGCATTTCTCAACGAACACCATGTGTCACGACGATGGAAGGGTGTTCAAATGTAGGCGCCTTCGCCAAAGGAAAGGCATACACGAATCTCTGCGAAGCAAGTCTCTGTCAAACGCGACTTCGAGCTTCCAACTGGGTTCCCGCGGAATCCCTAGTCACCAAACGTACGTGTTGAATCCTAAACGAAGGGAGTGCTCTTCAGTCTGAAGAAACACCACTCCCGAGAAACCGTGTGTCTACTAACATCTTCCCTGAAAATGGTAGGCTTTTCCCATGGAAGTGTGAAATCGCAATGTATGGGCCCCATGCCTGTGCTGCAGAAGTCCTTAGTGTCGATAGTCTGTCGCCATTCAAATCCTGTTCCGTGAGAAGTGTTTTCAAGAGTAGGAGTGAGAGCAGATGGAAAAGGACACGGTTTTACGTGTGAGAAGGAAATCCGTCAAGAAAGACATACACGGAAGGATGAGAAGCACTTTAGCATGAAATGGTGCAGGCACCTAGAATGGGCCCTGTGACGGTGCTTGAGAAACCACTTGTGAAGAAGTCTTCCCTCAACTATCATATCGTTTCGGTGAGAGGAAAGTGTTTTCCGTAGTGGGTGTGAAGGCGTAAGGGACATCGGCTCGACGTAGCTCTCCGCTTCGAATTGGCCTACTGTCGTGGCCATGAAGAAAGATGTGCATGGACATGGATAATGTGCGGAAGCGTAAGGAAGATGGCATACGTCTGTTAAACTCTAAGAACAAATCTCGAGGGTTGCCGTCCTTCGACTACCACCTCTTTTCGTAAGGATGGAAGCAGCTTGGGAAACCTAGCGTGAACGAAAAGCGATGGAACGCGCGATCCTCTACAGGGAGGAACCCGTTGGGCGGAGGGTTTCTCTCCATCAAGTCCTGTGTCATGGAGGTGGATGGGTCTTCAAATGCACGTGGACTAGCCTCAGTAGTAGTAGCCTCACACTGAATTCTGAGAAACGAGTCCATGTCCAACAGGCTTTCGTGCTAACATCTGGGTTCTTGAAGAAAGAAGCCTTTGGAGAGATGAGTGTTGCTATATAAGGTAAGGGTCTTACACTCACCTCTCAAGGAACAAAACGGTAGGGAAATAGTCTTTCCACTGCCACCTGCAGGGAAAAAGATGGAAGAACTTTCCAACGTTACCAGTGAAGGCACAACTCCTGTGCCATATACCACTGTTTGAGAAAGAGTTGTGTCGAAAGCTTCTCTCAACTCAAATCTTGTTTCAGGAAGATAGAAGCGCTTTCAGGACTTCGTGTGAACGCGTAAGGAAAGTGCCATACGCTGAATTGTGAAGAGACATGTGGGTCGAATGTGACCACCAACTAACAAGTTGTCCCCTAGAGAGGTGTGTGTGTGGAAATCGGAGGAAGTGTAAGGAACGAGCTCTACACTTAATTCTAAAAAGCAATGCTGTGGAGGAGCGGTCCTTCGTCTACCTTCTCCTTTCCGAAGGATCGAGGCGGGCATACGCCAAGTGTGAAAGGAAGCAGAGGAAAGGCCTGATATACCTTCCTCGTGGAACAACTTTGTATGGAGGGCTTCGCTCAATGGACACCATGGGTCACGACGCTAAAAGGGGTTTCCAAATGTATGTGAGTTCGCCAAAGGAAAGCCACAGACTCAACTGCGCGAAACAAGTCTGTGTCAAACCCGACTTCGAGCTTACGACTGGCGTCACGGGGAAAACATAGTCACAACAGGTATGTGTTGAATCCGAAACAGGCGGCGTGCACTTCAGTCTCAGGAAACATCAGTGCAGAGAAACCGTGTTTCTACGAACATCTTCCCTGAAAATGCTTGTCTATTCCAATGTAAGTGCGGCAGCGCAAGGCATGTGCCCCATGCCTGTGCCACAGAAACGGTCAGTGTAGATTGTCTCTCCCAATTCAAATCTTGTTCCGTGAGGAATGTTTTCAAGAGTATGAGAGAGATCAGAGGGGAAAGGTCATGCCTTCAAGTGGGAGAAGGATATCCTGGAAAGCCATACACCTACGTATGAGCGGCATTCTGGCATGAACGTGTGAAGGCATAGAGAATGTGCCGTCACCTGGGACGTTGCTTGACCAACCGCTTGGGAAGAAGTCCTCCCTCAGCTATCCTACAGTTTCAGGAAGATAAAAGTGTTTTCCGTAGTGGGTGTGAAGGCATGAGGGACGTACCCAAGAGTTAGCCGTCCGTCCCGAATGTGTCTCCTGTCGTTCCATGAAGAAGGATGAGTATGGATATGTATGATGTGAGGAAGCATGAGGAGGATTGCCTCCCCATGGTTAACTCTAAGAACAAATCTAGAGGTTTGCCGTCCGTCGACGACCCGCTCTTTCCCTACGGATGGAAGCACCTTGTTACAACGTAGTGCGAAAGGAAAGAGACGGAAAGTACGATACACTACGGTGAGGAACACGTTGTGGGGAGGGTTTCTCTCCACGAAAGTCTTGTGTCATGAAGTTGGAGTGCCATCAAATATACGTGTGCTCGCCTCAGCAGCGCCTTCCACTGGACACAGAGAAACAAGGCCACGTCCAACACGATTTCGTGCTCACCTCTTGGTTCGGGAAGCATGAAGCCTTTGGAGATATAGGTGTAAGTGTCTGACACTAAGCTCTCAAGGAACAAAACGGTAGAGAAATCGCCTTTCCACGACCATCTACAGGGAAGAAGATGGAGGAAAGTCCCGACGTTGAAAGCGAAGGGACAAGTACAGTGCCATATACCACTGCTTGAGAACGAACTTGTGTCGAAAGCTTCTCCCAACTCAGATCTTGTTTCGGGAAGATAGAAGCGTTGTCAGTACTTTGTGTGAAAACACAAGGAAAACACCACACGCTGAATGGTGAAGAAACATGTGGCTCGAATGTGACCACCAACACACTAGGAGTCCCCTAGAGAGGAGTGTGTCTGGAAATGGGAGGAAGCGTAAGGAACGTGCTATACACTTAAGTCTAAGAAACAACGCTGTGGCGGTGCGGTCCTTCGTCTACCTTCTCCTTTCCGAAGGATCGAAGCGGCCTTGCGCCAAGTGTGAAAGGAAGCGGAGGAAAAGCCTGATATACCTTCCTCGTGGAACAACATTTATGGAGGGCTTCTCCCAATGGGCAACATGGGCCATGTTGGGTTTTGCAAATGTATGTGAGTTCGCCAGAGGAAAGCCACAGACTCAACTGCGCGAAACAAGTCTGAGTCAAACCCGACTTCGAGCTTACGACTGGCGTCACGGGGAAATCAGAGTCACAACAGGTATTTGTTGAATCCGAAACAGGCGGCGTGCACTTCAGTCGGAGGAAACAGAGAAACCGTGTTTCTTCTAACATCTTCCCTGAAAATGCGTGTCTATTCCAGTGGAAGTGTGGCAGCGCAAGGCATGTGCCCCAGGCCTGTGCCACAGAAATAGTTAGTGTAGATTGTCTCTCCCGATTCAAATCTTGTTCCGTGAAGAATGTTTCCAAGAGTATGAAAGAGAGCAGACGGGAAATGTCATGCCTTCAAGTGGGAGAAGGAAATCCTGGAAAGCCATACACCGACGTATGCGCGGCATTCTGGTAGGAACGTGTGAAGGCATAAAGAATGTGCCGTGCCCTGTGACGGTGCTTGACCAACCGCTTGTGAGGAAGTCTTCCCTCAGCTATCATATTGTTTCAGGAAGATAAAAGTGTTTTCCCTAGTGGGTGTGAAGGCATGAGGGACGTACCCTAGAGTTAGCCGTCCGTTCCGAATGTGTCTACTGTCGTTCCATGAAGAAGGATGAGTATGGAAATGTATGATGTGAGGAAGCATAAGGAGGATGGCCTACGGGTGTTTAACTCTAAGAACAAATCTAGACGGTTGCCGTCCGTCGACGACCAGCTCTTTCCCTACGGGTGGAAGCACCTTGTTACAACTTAGTGCGAACGCAAAGAGACGGAAAGCGCGATACACTCCGGCGAGGAACACGTTGTGCGGAGGGTTTCTCTCCACGAAAGTCTTGTGTCGTGACGTTGGAGGGGCCTTCAAATGTACGTGAGCTCGCCTCAGCAGCGCCTTCCACTGAACTCAGAGAAACAAGGCCACGTCCAACACGATTTCGGGCTAACCTCTTGGTTCGGGAAGCATGAAGCCGTTGGAGATGTATGTGTAAGCGTCTGACACTCAGCTCTCAAGGAACAAAACGGTAGAGAAATCGCCTTTCCACTACCATCTCCAGGGAAGAAGATGGAGGAAGGTTCCGACGTTAAAAGCGAAGGCACAAGTACTGTGCCATATAACACTGCTTGAGAACGAACTTGTGTCGAAAGCTTCTCCCAACTCAGATCTTGTTTCGGGAAGATCGAAGCGTTGTCAGTACTTTGTGTGAAAACACAGGGAAAATTCCACACGCTGAATGGTGAAGAAACATGTGGCTCGAATGTGACCACCAACACACTAGTAGTCCCCTAGAGAGGTGTGTGTCTGGAAATGGGAGGAAGCGTAAGGAACGTGCTATACACTTAAGTCTAAGAAACAACGCTGTGGCGGTGCGTTCCTTCGACTGCCATCTGCTTTGCTAAGGAACGAAGCGGCTTGAAGCAAAGTGTGAAAGAATCCGGAGGGGAAGGAAGAGAGATCTACCTTACTCGCGGAACAAATTCTTATGGAGGGCATTTCTCAACGAACACCATGTGTCACGACGATGGAAGGGTGTTCAAATGTAGGCGCCTTCGCCAAAGGAAAGGCATACACGAATCTCTGCGAAGCAAGTCTCTGTCAAACGCGACTTCGAGCTTCCAACTGGGTTCCCGCGGAATCCCTAGTCACCAAACGTACGTGTTGAATCCTAAACGAAGGGAGTGCTCTTCAGTCTGAAGAAACACCACTCCCGAGAAACCGTGTGTCTACTAACATCTTCCCTGAAAATGGTAGGCTTTTCCCATGGAAGTGTGAAATCGCAATGTATGGGCCCCATGCCTGTGCTACAGAAGTCCTTAGTGTCGATAGTCTGTCGCCATTCAAATCCTGTTCCGTGAGAAGTGTTTTCAAGAGTAGGAGTGAGAGCAGATGGAAAAGGACACGGTTTTACGTGTGAGAAGGAAATCCGTCAAGAAAGACATACACGGAAGGATGAGAAGCACTTTAGCATGAAATGGTGCAGGCACCTAGAATGGGCCCTGTGACGGTGCTTGAGAAACCACTTGTGAAGAAGTCTTCCCTCAACTATCATATCGTTTCGGTGAGAGGAAAGTGTTTTCCGTAGTGGGTGTGAAGGCGTAAGGGACATCGGCTCGACGTAGCTCTCCGCTTCGAATTGGCCTACTGTCGTGGCCATGAAGAAAGATGTGCATGGACATGGATAATGTGCGGAAGCGTAAGGAAGATGGCATACGTCTGTTAAACTCTAAGAACAAATCTCGAGGGTTGCCGTCCTTCGACTACCACCTCTTTTCGTAAGGATGGAAGCAGCTTGGGAAACCTAGCGTGAACGAAAAGCGATGGAACGCGCGATCCTCTACAGGGAGGAACCCGTTGGGCGGAGGGTTTCTCTCCATCAAGTCCTGTGTCATGGAGGTGGATGGGTCTTCAAATGCACGTGGACTAGCCTCAGTAGTAGTAGCCTCACACTGAATTCTGAGAAACGAGTCCATGTCCAACAGGCTTTCGTGCTAACATCTGGGTTCTTGAAGAAAGAAGCCTTTGGAGAGATGAGTGTTGCTATATAAGGTAAGGGTCTTACACTCACCTCTCAAGGAACAAAACGGTAGGGAAATAGTCTTTCCACTGCCACCTGCAGGGAAAAAGATGGAAGAACTTTCCAACGTTACCAGTGAAGGCACAACTCCTGTGCCATATACCACTGTTTGAGAAAGAGTTGTGTCGAAAGCTTCTCTCAACTCAAATCTTGTTTCAGGAAGATAGAAGCGCTTTCAGGACTTCGTGTGAACGCGTAAGGAAAGTGCCATACGCTGAATTGTGAAGAGACATGTGGGTCGAATGTGACCACCAACTAACAAGTTGTCCCCTAGAGAGGTGTGTGTGTGGAAATCGGAGGAAGTGTAAGGAACGAGCTCTACACTTAATTCTAAAAAGCAATGCTGTGGAGGAGCGGTCCTTCGTCTACCTTCTCCTTTCCGAAGGATCGAGGCGGGCATACGCCAAGTGTGAAAGGAAGCAGAGGAAAGGCCTGATATACCTTCCTCGTGGAACAACTTTGTATGGAGGGCTTCGCTCAATGGACACCATGGGTCACGACGCTAAAAGGGGTTTCCAAATGTATGTGAGTTCGCCAAAGGAAAGCCACAGACTCAACTGCGCGAAACAAGTCTGTGTCAAACCCGACTTCGAGCTTACGACTGGCGTCACGGGGAAAACATAGTCACAACAGGTATGTGTTGAATCCGAAACAGGCGGCGTGCACTTCAGTCTCAGGAAACATCAGTGCAGAGAAACCGTGTTTCTACGAACATCTTCCCTGAAAATGCTTGTCTATTCCAATGTAAGTGCGGCAGCGCAAGGCATGTGCCCCATGCCTGTGCCACAGAAACGGTCAGTGTAGATTGTCTCTCCCAATTCAAATCTTGTTCCGTGAGGAATGTTTTCAAGAGTATGAGAGAGATCAGAGGGGAAAGGTCATGCCTTCAAGTGGGAGAAGGATATCCTGGAAAGCCATACACCTACGTATGAGCGGCATTCTGGCATGAACGTGTGAAGGCATAGAGAATGTGCCGTCACCTGGGACGTTGCTTGACCAACCGCTTGGGAAGAAGTCCTCCCTCAGCTATCCTACAGTTTCAGGAAGATAAAAGTGTTTTCCGTAGTGGGTGTGAAGGCATGAGGGACGTACCCAAGAGTTAGCCGTCCGTCCCGAATGTGTCTCCTGTCGTTCCATGAAGAAGGATGAGTATGGATATGTATGATGTGAGGAAGCATGAGGAGGATTGCCTCCCCATGGTTAACTCTAAGAACAAATCTAGAGGTTTGCCGTCCGTCGACGACCCGCTCTTTCCCTACGGATGGAAGCACCTTGTTACAACGTAGTGCGAAAGGAAAGAGACGGAAAGTACGATACACTACGGTGAGGAACACGTTGTGGGGAGGGTTTCTCTCCACGAAAGTCTTGTGTCATGAAGTTGGAGTGCCATCAAATATACGTGTGCTCGCCTCAGCAGCGCCTTCCACTGGACACAGAGAAACAAGGCCACGTCCAACACGATTTCGTGCTCACCTCTTGGTTCGGGAAGCATGAAGCCTTTGGAGATATAGGTGTAAGTGTCTGACACTAAGCTCTCAAGGAACAAAACGGTAGAGAAATCGCCTTTCCACGACCATCTACAGGGAAGAAGATGGAGGAAAGTCCCGACGTTGAAAGCGAAGGGACAAGTACAGTGCCATATACCACTGCTTGAGAACGAACTTGTGTCGAAAGCTTCTCCCAACTCAGATCTTGTTTCGGGAAGATAGAAGCGTTGTCAGTACTTTGTGTGAAAACACAAGGAAAACACCACACGCTGAATGGTGAAGAAACATGTGGCTCGAATGTGACCACCAACACACTAGGAGTCCCCTAGAGAGGAGTGTGTCTGGAAATGGGAGGAAGCGTAAGGAACGTGCTATACACTTAAGTCTAAGAAACAACGCTGTGGCGGTGCGGTCCTTCGTCTACCTTCTCCTTTCCGAAGGATCGAAGCGGCCTTGCGCCAAGTGTGAAAGGAAGCGGAGGAAAAGCCTGATATACCTTCCTCGTGGAACAACATTTATGGAGGGCTTCTCCCAATGGGCAACATGGGCCATGTTGGGTTTTGCAAATGTATGTGAGTTCGCCAGAGGAAAGCCACAGACTCAACTGCGCGAAACAAGTCTGAGTCAAACCCGACTTCGAGCTTACGACTGGCGTCACGGGGAAATCAGAGTCACAACAGGTATTTGTTGAATCCGAAACAGGCGGCGTGCACTTCAGTCTGAGGAAACAGAGAAACCGTGTTTCTTCTAACATCTTCCCTGAAAATGCGTGTCTATTCCAGTGGAAGTGTGGCAGCGCAAGGCATGTGCCCCAGGCCTGTGCCACAGAAATAGTTAGTGTAGATTGTCTCTCCCGATTCAAATCTTGTTCCGTGAAGAATGTTTCCAAGAGTATGAAAGAGAGCAGACGGGAAATGTCATGCCTTCAAGTGGGAGAAGGAAATCCTGGAAAGCCATACACCGACGTATGCGCGGCATTCTGGTAGGAACGTGTGAAGGCATAAAGAATGTGCCGTGCCCTGTGACGGTGCTTGACCAACCGCTTGTGAGGAAGTCTTCCCTCAGCTATCATATTGTTTCAGGAAGATAAAAGTGTTTTCCCTAGTGGGTGTGAAGGCATGAGGGACGTACCCTAGAGTTAGCCGTCCGTTCCGAATGTGTCTACTGTCGTTCCATGAAGAAGGATGAGTATGGAAATGTATGATGTGAGGAAGCATAAGGAGGATGGCCTACGGGTGTTTAACTCTAAGAACAAATCTAGACGGTTGCCGTCCGTCGACGACCAGCTCTTTCCCTACGGGTGGAAGCACCTTGTTACAACTTAGTGCGAACGCAAAGAGACGGAAAGCGCGATACACTCCGGCGAGGAACACGTTGTGCGGAGGGTTTCTCTCCACGAAAGTCTTGTGTCGTGACGTTGGAGGGGCCTTCAAATGTACGTGAGCTCGCCTCAGCAGCGCCTTCCACTGAACTCAGAGAAACAAGGCCACGTCCAACACGATTTCGGGCTAACCTCTTGGTTCGGGAAGCATGAAGCCGTTGGAGATGTATGTGTAAGCGTCTGACACTCAGCTCTCAAGGAACAAAACGGTAGAGAAATCGCCTTTCCACTACCATCTCCAGGGAAGAAGATGGAGGAAGGTTCCGACGTTAAAAGCGAAGGCACAAGTACTGTGCCATATAACACTGCTTGAGAACGAACTTGTGTCGAAAGCTTCTCCCAACTCAGATCTTGTTTCGGGAAGATCGAAGCGTTGTCAGTACTTTGTGTGAAAACACAGGGAAAATTCCACACGCTGAATGGTGAAGAAACATGTGGCTCGAATGTGACCACCAACACACTAGTAGTCCCCTAGAGAGGTGTGTGTCTGGAAATGGGAGGAAGCGTAAGGAACGTGCTATACACTTAAGTCTAAGAAACAACGCTGTGGCGGTGCGTTCCTTCGACTGCCATCTGCTTTGCTAAGGAACGAAGCGGCTTGAAGCAAAGTGTGAAAGAATCCGGAGGGGAAGGAAGAGAGATCTACCTTACTCGCGGAACAAATTCTTATGGAGGGCATTTCTCAACGAACACCATGTGTCACGACGATGGAAGGGTGTTCAAATGTAGGCGCCTTCGCCAAAGGAAAGGCATACACGAATCTCTGCGAAGCAAGTCTCTGTCAAACGCGACTTCGAGCTTCCAACTGGGTTCCCGCGGAATCCCTAGTCACCAAACGTACGTGTTGAATCCTAAACGAAGGGAGTGCTCTTCAGTCTGAAGAAACACCACTCCCGAGAAACCGTGTGTCTACTAACATCTTCCCTGAAAATGGTAGGCTTTTCCCATGGAAGTGTGAAACCGCAATGTATGGGCCCCATGCCTGTGCTACAGAAGTCCTTAGTGTCGATAGTCTGTCGCCATTCAAATCCTGTTCCGTGAGAAGTGTTTTCAAGAGTAGGAGTGAGAGCAGATGGAAAAGGACACGGTTTTACGTGTGAGAAGGAAATCCGTCAAGAAAGACATACACGGAAGGATGAGAAGCACTTTAGCATGAAATGGTGCAGGCACCTAGAATGGGCCCTGTGACGGTGCTTGAGAAACCACTTGTGAAGAAGTCTTCCCTCAACTATCATATCGTTTCGGTGAGAGGAAAGTGTTTTCCGTAGTGGGTGTGAAGGCGTAAGGGACATCGGCTCGACGTAGCTCTCCGCTTCGAATTGGCCTACTGTCGTGGCCATGAAGAAAGATGTGCATGGACATGGATAATGTGCGGAAGCGTAAGGAAGATGGCATACGTCTGTTAAACTCTAAGAACAAATCTCGAGGGTTGCCGTCCTTCGACTACCACCTCTTTTCGTAAGGATGGAAGCAGCTTGGGAAACCTAGCGTGAACGAAAAGCGATGGAACGCGCGATCCTCTACAGGGAGGAACCCGTTGGGCGGAGGGTTTCTCTCCATCAAGTCCTGTGTCATGGAGGTGGATGGGTCTTCAAATGCACGTGGACTAGCCTCAGTAGTAGTAGCCTCACACTGAATTCTGAGAAACGAGTCCATGTCCAACAGGCTTTCGTGCTAACATCTGGGTTCTTGAAGAAAGAAGCCTTTGGAGAGATGAGTGTTGCTATATAAGGTAAGGGTCTTACACTCACCTCTCAAGGAACAAAACGGTAGGGAAATAGTCTTTCCACTGCCACCTGCAGGGAAAAAGATGGAAGAACTTTCCAACGTTACCAGTGAAGGCACAACTCCTGTGCCATATACCACTGTTTGAGAAAGAGTTGTGTCGAAAGCTTCTCTCAACTCAAATCTTGTTTCAGGAAGATAGAAGCGCTTTCAGGACTTCGTGTGAACGCGTAAGGAAAGTGCCATACGCTGAATTGTGAAGAGACATGTGGGTCGAATGTGACCACCAACTAACAAGTTGTCCCCTAGAGAGGTGTGTGTGTGGAAATCGGAGGAAGTGTAAGGAACGAGCTCTACACTTAATTCTAAAAAGCAATGCTGTGGAGGAGCGGTCCTTCGTCTACCTTCTCCTTTCCGAAGGATCGAGGCGGGCATACGCCAAGTGTGAAAGGAAGCAGAGGAAAGGCCTGATATACCTTCCTCGTGGAACAACTTTGTATGGAGGGCTTCGCTCAATGGACACCATGGGTCACGACGCTAAAAGGGGTTTCCAAATGTATGTGAGTTCGCCAAAGGAAAGCCACAGACTCAACTGCGCGAAACAAGTCTGTGTCAAACCCGACTTCGAGCTTACGACTGGCGTCACGGGGAAAACATAGTCACAACAGGTATGTGTTGAATCCGAAACAGGCGGCGTGCACTTCAGTCTCAGGAAACATCAGTGCAGAGAAACCGTGTTTCTACGAACATCTTCCCTGAAAATGCTTGTCTATTCCAATGTAAGTGCGGCAGCGCAAGGCATGTGCCCCATGCCTGTGCCACAGAAATGGTCAGTGTAGATTGTCTCTCCCAATTCAAATCTTGTTCCGTGAGGAATGTTTTCAAGAGTATGAGAGAGATCAGAGGGGAAAGGTCATGCCTTCAAGTGGGAGAAGGATATCCTGGAAAGCCATACACCTACGTATGAGCGGCATTCTGGCATGAACGTGTGAAGGCATAGAGAATGTGCCGTCACCTGGGACGTTGCTTGACCAACCGCTTGGGAAGAAGTCCTCCCTCAGCTATCCTACAGTTTCAGGAAGATAAAAGTGTTTTCCGTAGTGGGTGTGAAGGCATGAGGGACGTACCCAAGAGTTAGCCGTCCGTCCCGAATGTGTCTCCTGTCGTTCCATGAAGAAGGATGAGTATGGATATGTATGATGTGAGGAAGCATGAGGAGGATTGCCTCCCCATGGTTAACTCTAAGAACAAATCTAGAGGTTTGCCGTCCGTCGACGACCCGCTCTTTCCCTACGGATGGAAGCACCTTGTTACAACGTAGTGCGAAAGGAAAGAGACGGAAAGTACGATACACTACGGTGAGGAACACGTTGTGGGGAGGGTTTCTCTCCACGAAAGTCTTGTGTCATGAAGTTGGAGTGCCATCAAATATACGTGTGCTCGCCTCAGCAGCGCCTTCCACTGGACACAGAGAAACAAGGCCACGTCCAACACGATTTCGTGCTCACCTCTTGGTTCGGGAAGCATGAAGCCTTTGGAGATATAGGTGTAAGTGTCTGACACTAAGCTCTCAAGGAACAAAACGGTAGAGAAATCGCCTTTCCACGACCATCTACAGGGAAGAAGATGGAGGAAAGTCCCGACGTTGAAAGCGAAGGGACAAGTACAGTGCCATATACCACTGCTTGAGAACGAACTTGTGTCGAAAGCTTCTCCCAACTCAGATCTTGTTTCGGGAAGATAGAAGCGTTGTCAGTACTTTGTGTGAAAACACAAGGAAAACACCACACGCTGAATGGTGAAGAAACATGTGGCTCGAATGTGACCACCAACACACTAGGAGTCCCCTAGAGAGGAGTGTGTCTGGAAATGGGAGGAAGCGTAAGGAACGTGCTATACACTTAAGTCTAAGAAACAACGCTGTGGCGGTGCGGTCCTTCGTCTACCTTCTCCTTTCCGAAGGATCGAAGCGGCCTTGCGCCAAGTGTGAAAGGAAGCGGAGGAAAAGCCTGATATACCTTCCTCGTGGAACAACATTTATGGAGGGCTTCTCCCAATGGGCAACATGGGCCATGTTGGGTTTTGCAAATGTATGTGAGTTCGCCAGAGGAAAGCCACAGACTCAACTGCGCGAAACAAGTCTGAGTCAAACCCGACTTCGAGCTTACGACTGGCGTCACGGGGAAATCAGAGTCACAACAGGTATTTGTTGAATCCGAAACAGGCGGCGTGCACTTCAGTCTGAGGAAACAGAGAAACCGTGTTTCTTCTAACATCTTCCCTGAAAATGCGTGTCTATTCCAGTGGAAGTGTGGCAGCGCAAGGCATGTGCCCCAGGCCTGTGCCACAGAAATAGTTAGTGTAGATTGTCTCTCCCGATTCAAATCTTGTTCCGTGAAGAATGTTTCCAAGAGTATGAAAGAGAGCAGACGGGAAATGTCATGCCTTCAAGTGGGAGAAGGAAATCCTGGAAAGCCATACACCGACGTATGCGCGGCATTCTGGTAGGAACGTGTGAAGGCATAAAGAATGTGCCGTGCCCTGTGACGGTGCTTGACCAACCGCTTGTGAGGAAGTCTTCCCTCAGCTATCATATTGTTTCAGGAAGATAAAAGTGTTTTCCCTAGTGGGTGTGAAGGCATGAGGGACGTACCCTAGAGTTAGCCGTCCGTTCCGAATGTGTCTACTGTCGTTCCATGAAGAAGGATGAGTATGGAAATGTATGATGTGAGGAAGCATAAGGAGGATGGCCTACGGGTGTTTAACTCTAAGAACAAATCTAGACGGTTGCCGTCCGTCGACGACCAGCTCTTTCCCTACGGGTGGAAGCACCTTGTTACAACTTAGTGCGAACGCAAAGAGACGGAAAGCGCGATACACTCCGGCGAGGAACACGTTGTGCGGAGGGTTTCTCTCCACGAAAGTCTTGTGTCGTGACGTTGGAAGGGCCTTCAAATGTACGTGAGCTCGCCTCAGCAGCGCCTTCCACTGAACTCAGAGAAACAAGGCCACGTCCAACACGATTTCGGGCTAACCTCTTGGTTCGGGAAGCATGAAGCCGTTGGAGATGTATGTGTAAGCGTCTGACACTCAGCTCTCAAGGAACAAAACGGTAGAGAAATCGCCTTTCCACTACCATCTCCAGGGAAGAAGATGGAGGAAGGTTCCGACGTTAAAAGCGAAGGCACAAGTACTGTGCCATATAACACTGCTTGAGAACGAACTTGTGTCGAAAGCTTCTCCCAACTCAGATCTTGTTTCGGGAAGATCGAAGCGTTGTCAGTACTTTGTGTGAAAACACAGGGAAAATTCCACACGCTGAATGGTGAAGAAACATGTGGCTCGAATGTGACCACCAACACACTAGTAGTCCCCTAGAGAGGTGTGTGTCTGGAAATGGGAGGAAGCGTAAGGAACGTGCTATACACTTAAGTCTAAGAAACAACGCTGTGGCGGTGCGTTCCTTCGACTGCCATCTGCTTTGCTAAGGAACGAAGCGGCTTGAAGCAAAGTGTGAAAGAATCCGGAGGGGAAGGAAGAGAGATCTACCTTACTCGCGGAACAAATTCTTATGGAGGGCATTTCTCAACGAACACCATGTGTCACGACGATGGAAGGGTGTTCAAATGTAGGCGCCTTCGCCAAAGGAAAGGCATACACGAATCTCTGCGAAGCAAGTCTCTGTCAAACGCGACTTCGAGCTTCCAACTGGGTTCCCGCGGAATCCCTAGTCACCAAACGTACGTGTTGAATCCTAAACGAAGGGAGTGCTCTTCAGTCTGAAGAAACACCACTCCCGAGAAACCGTGTGTCTACTAACATCTTCCCTGAAAATGGTAGGCTTTTCCCATGGAAGTGTGAAACCGCAATGTATGGGCCCCATGCCTGTGCTACAGAAGTCCTTAGTGTCGATAGTCTGTCGCCATTCAAATCCTGTTCCGTGAGAAGTGTTTTCAAGAGTAGGAGTGAGAGCAGATGGAAAAGGACACGGTTTTACGTGTGAGAAGGAAATCCGTCAAGAAAGACATACACGGAAGGATGAGAAGCACTTTAGCATGAAATGGTGCAGGCACCTAGAATGGGCCCTGTGACGGTGCTTGAGAAACCACTTGTGAAGAAGTCTTCCCTCAACTATCATATCGTTTCGGTGAGAGGAAAGTGTTTTCCGTAGTGGGTGTGAAGGCGTAAGGGACATCGGCTCGACGTAGCTCTCCGCTTCGAATTGGCCTACTGTCGTGGCCATGAAGAAAGATGTGCATGGACATGGATAATGTGCGGAAGCGTAAGGAAGATGGCATACGTCTGTTAAACTCTAAGAACAAATCTCGAGGGTTGCCGTCCTTCGACTACCACCTCTTTTCGTAAGGATGGAAGCAGCTTGGGAAACCTAGCGTGAACGAAAAGCGATGGAACGCGCGATCCTCTACAGGGAGGAACCCGTTGGGCGGAGGGTTTCTCTCCATCAAGTCCTGTGTCATGGAGGTGGATGGGTCTTCAAATGCACGTGGACTAGCCTCAGTAGTAGTAGCCTCACACTGAATTCTGAGAAACGAGTCCATGTCCAACAGGCTTTCGTGCTAACATCTGGGTTCTTGAAGAAAGAAGCCTTTGGAGAGATGAGTGTTGCTATATAAGGTAAGGGTCTTACACTCACCTCTCAAGGAACAAAACGGTAGGGAAATAGTCTTTCCACTGCCACCTGCAGGGAAAAAGATGGAAGAACTTTCCAACGTTACCAGTGAAGGCACAACTCCTGTGCCATATACCACTGTTTGAGAAAGAGTTGTGTCGAAAGCTTCTCTCAACTCAAATCTTGTTTCAGGAAGATAGAAGCGCTTTCAGGACTTCGTGTGAACGCGTAAGGAAAGTGCCATACGCTGAATTGTGAAGAGACATGTGGGTCGAATGTGACCACCAACTAACAAGTTGTCCCCTAGAGAGGTGTGTGTGTGGAAATCGGAGGAAGTGTAAGGAACGAGCTCTACACTTAATTCTAAAAAGCAATGCTGTGGAGGAGCGGTCCTTCGTCTACCTTCTCCTTTCCGAAGGATCGAGGCGGGCATACGCCAAGTGTGAAAGGAAGCAGAGGAAAGGCCTGATATACCTTCCTCGTGGAACAACTTTGTATGGAGGGCTTCGCTCAATGGACACCATGGGTCACGACGCTAAAAGGGGTTTCCAAATGTATGTGAGTTCGCCAAAGGAAAGCCACAGACTCAACTGCGCGAAACAAGTCTGTGTCAAACCCGACTTCGAGCTTACGACTGGCGTCACGGGGAAAACATAGTCACAACAGGTATGTGTTGAATCCGAAACAGGCGGCGTGCACTTCAGTCTCAGGAAACATCAGTGCAGAGAAACCGTGTTTCTACGAACATCTTCCCTGAAAATGCTTGTCTATTCCAATGTAAGTGCGGCAGCGCAAGGCATGTGCCCCATGCCTGTGCCACAGAAACGGTCAGTGTAGATTGTCTCTCCCAATTCAAATCTTGTTCCGTGAGGAATGTTTTCAAGAGTATGAGAGAGATCAGAGGGGAAAGGTCATGCCTTCAAGTGGGAGAAGGATATCCTGGAAAGCCATACACCTACGTATGAGCGGCATTCTGGCATGAACGTGTGAAGGCATAGAGAATGTGCCGTCACCTGGGACGTTGCTTGACCAACCGCTTGGGAAGAAGTCCTCCCTCAGCTATCCTACAGTTTCAGGAAGATAAAAGTGTTTTCCGTAGTGGGTGTGAAGGCATGAGGGACGTACCCAAGAGTTAGCCGTCCGTCCCGAATGTGTCTCCTGTCGTTCCATGAAGAAGGATGAGTATGGATATGTATGATGTGAGGAAGCATGAGGAGGATTGCCTCCCCATGGTTAACTCTAAGAACAAATCTAGAGGTTTGCCGTCCGTCGACGACCCGCTCTTTCCCTACGGATGGAAGCACCTTGTTACAACGTAGTGCGAAAGGAAAGAGACGGAAAGTACGATACACTACGGTGAGGAACACGTTGTGGGGAGGGTTTCTCTCCACGAAAGTCTTGTGTCATGAAGTTGGAGTGCCATCAAATATACGTGTGCTCGCCTCAGCAGCGCCTTCCACTGGACACAGAGAAACAAGGCCACGTCCAACACGATTTCGTGCTCACCTCTTGGTTCGGGAAGCATGAAGCCTTTGGAGATATAGGTGTAAGTGTCTGACACTAAGCTCTCAAGGAACAAAACGGTAGAGAAATCGCCTTTCCACGACCATCTACAGGGAAGAAGATGGAGGAAAGTCCCGACGTTGAAAGCGAAGGGACAAGTACAGTGCCATATACCACTGCTTGAGAACGAACTTGTGTCGAAAGCTTCTCCCAACTCAGATCTTGTTTCGGGAAGATAGAAGCGTTGTCAGTACTTTGTGTGAAAACACAAGGAAAACACCACACGCTGAATGGTGAAGAAACATGTGGCTCGAATGTGACCACCAACACACTAGGAGTCCCCTAGAGAGGAGTGTGTCTGGAAATGGGAGGAAGCGTAAGGAACGTGCTATACACTTAAGTCTAAGAAACAACGCTGTGGCGGTGCGGTCCTTCGTCTACCTTCTCCTTTCCGAAGGATCGAAGCGGCCTTGCGCCAAGTGTGAAAGGAAGCGGAGGAAAAGCCTGATATACCTTCCTCGTGGAACAACATTTATGGAGGGCTTCTCCCAATGGGCAACATGGGCCATGTTGGGTTTTGCAAATGTATGTGAGTTCGCCAGAGGAAAGCCACAGACTCAACTGCGCGAAACAAGTCTGAGTCAAACCCGACTTCGAGCTTACGACTGGCGTCACGGGGAAATCAGAGTCACAACAGGTATTTGTTGAATCCGAAACAGGCGGCGTGCACTTCAGTCTGAGGAAACAGAGAAACCGTGTTTCTTCTAACATCTTCCCTGAAAATGCGTGTCTATTCCAGTGGAAGTGTGGCAGCGCAAGGCATGTGCCCCAGGCCTGTGCCACAGAAATAGTTAGTGTAGATTGTCTCTCCCGATTCAAATCTTGTTCCGTGAAGAATGTTTCCAAGAGTATGAAAGAGAGCAGACGGGAAATGTCATGCCTTCAAGTGGGAGAAGGAAATCCTGGAAAGCCATACACCGACGTATGCGCGGCATTCTGGTAGGAACGTGTGAAGGCATAAAGAATGTGCCGTGCCCTGTGACGGTGCTTGACCAACCGCTTGTGAGGAAGTCTTCCCTCAGCTATCATATTGTTTCAGGAAGATAAAAGTGTTTTCCCTAGTGGGTGTGAAGGCATGAGGGACGTACCCTAGAGTTAGCCGTCCGTTCCGAATGTGTCTACTGTCGTTCCATGAAGAAGGATGAGTATGGAAATGTATGATGTGAGGAAGCATAAGGAGGATGGCCTACGGGTGTTTAACTCTAAGAACAAATCTAGACGGTTGCCGTCCGTCGACGACCAGCTCTTTCCCTACGGGTGGAAGCACCTTGTTACAACTTAGTGCGAACGCAAAGAGACGGAAAGCGCGATACACTCCGGCGAGGAACACGTTGTGCGGAGGGTTTCTCTCCACGAAAGTCTTGTGTCGTGACGTTGGAAGGGCCTTCAAATGTACGTGAGCTCGCCTCAGCAGCGCCTTCCACTGAACTCAGAGAAACAAGGCCACGTCCAACACGATTTCGGGCTAACCTCTTGGTTCGGGAAGCATGAAGCCGTTGGAGATGTATGTGTAAGCGTCTGACACTCAGCTCTCAAGGAACAAAACGGTAGAGAAATCGCCTTTCCACTACCATCTCCAGGGAAGAAGATGGAGGAAGGTTCCGACGTTAAAAGCGAAGGCACAAGTACTGTGCCATATAACACTGCTTGAGAACGAACTTGTGTCGAAAGCTTCTCCCAACTCAGATCTTGTTTCGGGAAGATCGAAGCGTTGTCAGTACTTTGTGTGAAAACACAAGGAAAATTCCACACGCTGAATGGTGAAGAAACATGTGGCTCGAATGTGACCACCAACACACTAGTAGTCCCCTAGAGAGGTGTGTGTCTGGAAATGGGAGGAAGCGTAAGGAACGTGCTATACACTTAAGTCTAAGAAACAACGCTGTGGCGGTGCGTTCCTTCGACTGCCATCTGCTTTGCTAAGGAACGAAGCGGCTTGAAGCAAAGTGTGAAAGAATCCGGAGGGGAAGGAAGAGAGATCTACCTTACTCGCGGAACAAATTCTTATGGAGGGCATTTCTCAACGAACACCATGTGTCACGACGATGGAAGGGTGTTCAAATGTAGGCGCCTTCGCCAAAGGAAAGGCATACACGAATCTCTGCGAAGCAAGTCTCTGTCAAACGCGACTTCGAGCTTCCAACTGGGTTCCCGCGGAATCCCTAGTCACCAAACGTACGTGTTGAATCCTAAACGAAGGGAGTGCTCTTCAGTCTGAAGAAACACCACTCCCGAGAAACCGTGTGTCTACTAACATCTTCCCTGAAAATGGTAGGCTTTTCCCATGGAAGTGTGAAACCGCAATGTATGGGCCCCATGCCTGTGCTACAGAAGTCCTTAGTGTCGATAGTCTGTCGCCATTCAAATCCTGTTCCGTGAGAAGTGTTTTCAAGAGTAGGAGTGAGAGCAGATGGAAAAGGACACGGTTTTACGTGTGAGAAGGAAATCCGTCAAGAAAGACATACACGGAAGGATGAGAAGCACTTTAGCATGAAATGGTGCAGGCACCTAGAATGGGCCCTGTGACGGTGCTTGAGAAACCACTTGTGAAGAAGTCTTCCCTCAACTATCATATCGTTTCGGTGAGAGGAAAGTGTTTTCCGTAGTGGGTGTGAAGGCGTAAGGGACATCGGCTCGACGTAGCTCTCCGCTTCGAATTGGCCTACTGTCGTGGCCATGAAGAAAGATGTGCATGGACATGGATAATGTGCGGAAGCGTAAGGAAGATGGCATACGTCTGTTAAACTCTAAGAACAAATCTCGAGGGTTGCCGTCCTTCGACTACCACCTCTTTTCGTAAGGATGGAAGCAGCTTGGGAAACCTAGCGTGAACGAAAAGCGATGGAACGCGCGATCCTCTACAGGGAGGAACCCGTTGGGCGGAGGGTTTCTCTCCATCAAGTCCTGTGTCATGGAGGTGGATGGGTCTTCAAATGCACGTGGACTAGCCTCAGTAGTAGTAGCCTCACACTGAATTCTGAGAAACGAGTCCATGTCCAACAGGCTTTCGTGCTAACATCTGGGTTCTTGAAGAAAGAAGCCTTTGGAGAGATGAGTGTTGCTATATAAGGTAAGGGTCTTACACTCACCTCTCAAAGAACAAAACGGTAGGGAAATAGTCTTTCCACTGCCACCTGCAGGGAAAAAGATGGAAGAACTTTCCAACGTTACCAGTGAAGGCACAACTCCTGTGCCATATACCACTGTTTGAGAAAGAGTTGTGTCGAAAGCTTCTCTCAACTCAAATCTTGTTTCAGGAAGATAGAAGCGCTTTCAGGACTTCGTGTGAACGCGTAAGGAAAGTGCCATACGCTGAATTGTGAAGAGACATGTGGGTCGAATGTGACCACCAACTAACAAGTTGTCCCCTAGAGAGGTGTGTGTGTGGAAATCGGAGGAAGTGTAAGGAACGAGCTCTACACTTAATTCTAAAAAGCAATGCTGTGGAGGAGCGGTCCTTCGTCTACCTTCTCCTTTCCGAAGGATCGAGGCGGGCATACGCCAAGTGTGAAAGGAAGCAGAGGAAAGGCCTGATATACCTTCCTCGTGGAACAACTTTGTATGGAGGGCTTCGCTCAATGGACACCATGGGTCACGACGCTAAAAGGGGTTTCCAAATGTATGTGAGTTCGCCAAAGGAAAGCCACAGACTCAACTGCGCGAAACAAGTCTGTGTCAAACCCGACTTCGAGCTTACGACTGGCGTCACGGGGAAAACATAGTCACAACAGGTATGTGTTGAATCCGAAACAGGCGGCGTGCACTTCAGTCTCAGGAAACATCAGTGCAGAGAAACCGTGTTTCTACGAACATCTTCCCTGAAAATGCTTGTCTATTCCAATGTAAGTGCGGCAGCGCAAGGCATGTGCCCCATGCCTGTGCCACAGAAACGGTCAGTGTAGATTGTCTCTCCCAATTCAAATCTTGTTCCGTGAGGAATGTTTTCAAGAGTATGAGAGAGATCAGAGGGGAAAGGTCATGCCTTCAAGTGGGAGAAGGATATCCTGGAAAGCCATACACCTACGTATGAGCGGCATTCTGGCATGAACGTGTGAAGGCATAGAGAATGTGCCGTCACCTGGGACGTTGCTTGACCAACCGCTTGGGAAGAAGTCCTCCCTCAGCTATCCTACAGTTTCAGGAAGATAAAAGTGTTTTCCGTAGTGGGTGTGAAGGCATGAGGGACGTACCCAAGAGTTAGCCGTCCGTCCCGAATGTGTCTCCTGTCGTTCCATGAAGAAGGATGAGTATGGATATGTATGATGTGAGGAAGCATGAGGAGGATTGCCTCCCCATGGTTAACTCTAAGAACAAATCTAGAGGTTTGCCGTCCGTCGACGACCCGCTCTTTCCCTACGGATGGAAGCACCTTGTTACAACGTAGTGCGAAAGGAAAGAGACGGAAAGTACGATACACTACGGTGAGGAACACGTTGTGGGGAGGGTTTCTCTCCACGAAAGTCTTGTGTCATGAAGTTGGAGTGCCATCAAATATACGTGTGCTCGCCTCAGCAGCGCCTTCCACTGGACACAGAGAAACAAGGCCACGTCCAACACGATTTCGTGCTCACCTCTTGGTTCGGGAAGCATGAAGCCTTTGGAGATATAGGTGTAAGTGTCTGACACTAAGCTCTCAAGGAACAAAACGGTAGAGAAATCGCCTTTCCACGACCATCTACAGGGAAGAAGATGGAGGAAAGTCCCGACGTTGAAAGCGAAGGGACAAGTACAGTGCCATATACCACTGCTTGAGAACGAACTTGTGTCGAAAGCTTCTCCCAACTCAGATCTTGTTTCGGGAAGATAGAAGCGTTGTCAGTACTTTGTGTGAAAACACAAGGAAAACACCACACGCTGAATGGTGAAGAAACATGTGGCTCGAATGTGACCACCAACACACTAGGAGTCCCCTAGAGAGGAGTGTGTCTGGAAATGGGAGGAAGCGTAAGGAACGTGCTATACACTTAAGTCTAAGAAACAACGCTGTGGCGGTGCGGTCCTTCGTCTACCTTCTCCTTTCCGAAGGATCGAAGCGGCCTTGCGCCAAGTGTGAAAGGAAGCGGAGGAAAAGCCTGATATACCTTCCTCGTGGAACAACATTTATGGAGGGCTTCTCCCAATGGGCAACATGGGCCATGTTGGGTTTTGCAAATGTATGTGAGTTCGCCAGAGGAAAGCCACAGACTCAACTGCGCGAAACAAGTCTGAGTCAAACCCGACTTCGAGCTTACGACTGGCGTCACGGGGAAATCAGAGTCACAACAGGTATTTGTTGAATCCGAAACAGGCGGCGTGCACTTCAGTCGGAGGAAACAGAGAAACCGTGTTTCTTCTAACATCTTCCCTGAAAATGCGTGTCTATTCCAGTGGAAGTGTGGCAGCGCAAGGCATGTGCCCCAGGCCTGTGCCACAGAAATAGTTAGTGTAGATTGTCTCTCCCGATTCAAATCTTGTTCCGTGAAGAATGTTTCCAAGAGTATGAAAGAGAGCAGACGGGAAATGTCATGCCTTCAAGTGGGAGAAGGAAATCCTGGAAAGCCATACACCGACGTATGCGCGGCATTCTGGTAGGAACGTGTGAAGGCATAAAGAATGTGCCGTGCCCTGTGACGGTGCTTGACCAACCGCTTGTGAGGAAGTCTTCCCTCAGCTATCATATTGTTTCAGGAAGATAAAAGTGTTTTCCCTAGTGGGTGTGAAGGCATGAGGGACGTACCCTAGAGTTAGCCGTCCGTTCCGAATGTGTCTACTGTCGTTCCATGAAGAAGGATGAGTATGGAAATGTATGATGTGAGGAAGCATAAGGAGGATGGCCTACGGGTGTTTAACTCTAAGAACAAATCTAGACGGTTGCCGTCCGTCGACGACCAGCTCTTTCCCTACGGGTGGAAGCACCTTGTTACAACTTAGTGCGAACGCAAAGAGACGGAAAGCGCGATACACTCCGGCGAGGAACACGTTGTGCGGAGGGTTTCTCTCCACGAAAGTCTTGTGTCGTGACGTTGGAAGGGCCTTCAAATGTACGTGAGCTCGCCTCAGCAGCGCCTTCCACTGAACTCAGAGAAACAAGGCCACGTCCAACACGATTTCGGGCTAACCTCTTGGTTCGGGAAGCATGAAGCCGTTGGAGATGTATGTGTAAGCGTCTGACACTCAGCTCTCAAGGAACAAAACGGTAGAGAAATCGCCTTTCCACTACCATCTCCAGGGAAGAAGATGGAGGAAGGTTCCGACGTTAAAAGCGAAGGCACAAGTACTGTGCCATATAACACTGCTTGAGAACGAACTTGTGTCGAAAGCTTCTCCCAACTCAGATCTTGTTTCGGGAAGATCGAAGCGTTGTCAGTACTTTGTGTGAAAACACAAGGAAAATTCCACACGCTGAATGGTGAAGAAACATGTGGCTCGAATGTGACCACCAACACACTAGTAGTCCCCTAGAGAGGTGTGTGTCTGGAAATGGGAGGAAGCGTAAGGAACGTGCTATACACTTAAGTCTAAGAAACAACGCTGTGGCGGTGCGTTCCTTCGACTGCCATCTGCTTTGCTAAGGAACGAAGCGGCTTGAAGCAAAGTGTGAAAGAATCCGGAGGGGAAGGAAGAGAGATCTACCTTACTCGCGGAACAAATTCTTATGGAGGGCATTTCTCAACGAACACCATGTGTCACGACGATGGAAGGGTGTTCAAATGTAGGCGCCTTCGCCAAAGGAAAGGCATACACGAATCTCTGCGAAGCAAGTCTCTGTCAAACGCGACTTCGAGCTTCCAACTGGGTTCCCGCGGAATCCCTAGTCACCAAACGTACGTGTTGAATCCTAAACGAAGGGAGTGCTCTTCAGTCTGAAGAAACACCACTCCCGAGAAACCGTGTGTCTACTAACATCTTCCCTGAAAATGGTAGGCTTTTCCCATGGAAGTGTGAAATCGCAATGTATGGGCCCCATGCCTGTGCTACAGAAGTCCTTAGTGTCGATAGTCTGTCGCCATTCAAATCCTGTTCCGTGAGAAGTGTTTTCAAGAGTAGGAGTGAGAGCAGATGGAAAAGGACACGGTTTTACGTGTGAGAAGGAAATCCGTCAAGAAAGACATACACGGAAGGATGAGAAGCACTTTAGCATGAAATGGTGCAGGCACCTAGAATGGGCCCTGTGACGGTGCTTGAGAAACCACTTGTGAAGAAGTCTTCCCTCAACTATCATATCGTTTCGGTGAGAGGAAAGTGTTTTCCGTAGTGGGTGTGAAGGCGTAAGGGACATCGGCTCGACGTAGCTCTCCGCTTCGAATTGGCCTACTGTCGTGGCCATGAAGAAAGATGTGCATGGACATGGATAATGTGCGGAAGCGTAAGGAAGATGGCATACGTCTGTTAAACTCTAAGAACAAATCTCGAGGGTTGCCGTCCTTCGACTACCACCTCTTTTCGTAAGGATGGAAGCAGCTTGGGAAACCTAGCGTGAACGAAAAGCGATGGAACGCGCGATCCTCTACAGGGAGGAACCCGTTGGGCGGAGGGTTTCTCTCCATCAAGTCCTGTGTCATGGAGGTGGATGGGTCTTCAAATGCACGTGGACTAGCCTCAGTAGTAGTAGCCTCACACTGAATTCTGAGAAACGAGTCCATGTCCAACAGGCTTTCGTGCTAACATCTGGGTTCTTGAAGAAAGAAGCCTTTGGAGAGATGAGTGTTGCTATATAAGGTAAGGGTCTTACACTCACCTCTCAAGGAACAAAACGGTAGGGAAATAGTCTTTCCACTGCCACCTGCAGGGAAAAAGATGGAAGAACTTTCCAACGTTACCAGTGAAGGCACAACTCCTGTGCCATATACCACTGTTTGAGAAAGAGTTGTGTCGAAAGCTTCTCTCAACTCAAATCTTGTTTCAGGAAGATAGAAGCGCTTTCAGGACTTCGTGTGAACGCGTAAGGAAAGTGCCATACGCTGAATTGTGAAGAGACATGTGGGTCGAATGTGACCACCAACTAACAAGTTGTCCCCTAGAGAGGTGTGTGTGTGGAAATCGGAGGAAGTGTAAGGAACGAGCTCTACACTTAATTCTAAAAAGCAATGCTGTGGAGGAGCGGTCCTTCGTCTACCTTCTCCTTTCCGAAGGATCGAGGCGGGCATACGCCAAGTGTGAAAGGAAGCAGAGGAAAGGCCTGATATACCTTCCTCGTGGAACAACTTTGTATGGAGGGCTTCGCTCAATGGACACCATGGGTCACGACGCTAAAAGGGGTTTCCAAATGTATGTGAGTTCGCCAAAGGAAAGCCACAGACTCAACTGCGCGAAACAAGTCTGTGTCAAACCCGACTTCGAGCTTACGACTGGCGTCACGGGGAAAACATAGTCACAACAGGTATGTGTTGAATCCGAAACAGGCGGCGTGCACTTCAGTCTCAGGAAACATCAGTGCAGAGAAACCGTGTTTCTACGAACATCTTCCCTGAAAATGCTTGTCTATTCCAATGTAAGTGCGGCAGCGCAAGGCATGTGCCCCATGCCTGTGCCACAGAAACGGTCAGTGTAGATTGTCTCTCCCAATTCAAATCTTGTTCCGTGAGGAATGTTTTCAAGAGTATGAGAGAGATCAGAGGGGAAAGGTCATGCCTTCAAGTGGGAGAAGGATATCCTGGAAAGCCATACACCTACGTATGAGCGGCATTCTGGCATGAACGTGTGAAGGCATAGAGAATGTGCCGTCACCTGGGACGTTGCTTGACCAACCGCTTGGGAAGAAGTCCTCCCTCAGCTATCCTACAGTTTCAGGAAGATAAAAGTGTTTTCCGTAGTGGGTGTGAAGGCATGAGGGACGTACCCAAGAGTTAGCCGTCCGTCCCGAATGTGTCTCCTGTCGTTCCATGAAGAAGGATGAGTATGGATATGTATGATGTGAGGAAGCATGAGGAGGATTGCCTCCCCATGGTTAACTCTAAGAACAAATCTAGAGGTTTGCCGTCCGTCGACGACCCGCTCTTTCCCTACGGATGGAAGCACCTTGTTACAACGTAGTGCGAAAGGAAAGAGACGGAAAGTACGATACACTACGGTGAGGAACACGTTGTGGGGAGGGTTTCTCTCCACGAAAGTCTTGTGTCATGAAGTTGGAGTGCCATCAAATATACGTGTGCTCGCCTCAGCAGCGCCTTCCACTGGACACAGAGAAACAAGGCCACGTCCAACACGATTTCGTGCTCACCTCTTGGTTCGGGAAGCATGAAGCCTTTGGAGATATAGGTGTAAGTGTCTGACACTAAGCTCTCAAGGAACAAAACGGTAGAGAAATCGCCTTTCCACGACCATCTACAGGGAAGAAGATGGAGGAAAGTCCCGACGTTGAAAGCGAAGGGACAAGTACAGTGCCATATACCACTGCTTGAGAACGAACTTGTGTCGAAAGCTTCTCCCAACTCAGATCTTGTTTCGGGAAGATAGAAGCGTTGTCAGTACTTTGTGTGAAAACACAAGGAAAACACCACACGCTGAATGGTGAAGAAACATGTGGCTCGAATGTGACCACCAACACACTAGGAGTCCCCTAGAGAGGAGTGTGTCTGGAAATGGGAGGAAGCGTAAGGAACGTGCTATACACTTAAGTCTAAGAAACAACGCTGTGGCGGTGCGGTCCTTCGTCTACCTTCTCCTTTCCGAAGGATCGAAGCGGCCTTGCGCCAAGTGTGAAAGGAAGCGGAGGAAAAGCCTGATATACCTTCCTCGTGGAACAACATTTATGGAGGGCTTCTCCCAATGGGCAACATGGGCCATGTTGGGTTTTGCAAATGTATGTGAGTTCGCCAGAGGAAAGCCACAGACTCAACTGCGCGAAACAAGTCTGAGTCAAACCCGACTTCGAGCTTACGACTGGCGTCACGGGGAAATCAGAGTCACAACAGGTATTTGTTGAATCCGAAACAGGCGGCGTGCACTTCAGTCGGAGGAAACAGAGAAACCGTGTTTCTTCTAACATCTTCCCTGAAAATGCGTGTCTATTCCAGTGGAAGTGTGGCAGCGCAAGGCATGTGCCCCAGGCCTGTGCCACAGAAATAGTTAGTGTAGATTGTCTCTCCCGATTCAAATCTTGTTCCGTGAAGAATGTTTCCAAGAGTATGAAAGAGAGCAGACGGGAAATGTCATGCCTTCAAGTGGGAGAAGGAAATCCTGGAAAGCCATACACCGACGTATGCGCGGCATTCTGGTAGGAACGTGTGAAGGCATAAAGAATGTGCCGTGCCCTGTGACGGTGCTTGACCAACCGCTTGTGAGGAAGTCTTCCCTCAGCTATCATATTGTTTCAGGAAGATAAAAGTGTTTTCCCTAGTGGGTGTGAAGGCATGAGGGACGTACCCTAGAGTTAGCCGTCCGTTCCGAATGTGTCTACTGTCGTTCCATGAAGAAGGATGAGTATGGAAATGTATGATGTGAGGAAGCATAAGGAGGATGGCCTACGGGTGTTTAACTCTAAGAACAAATCTAGACGGTTGCCGTCCGTCGACGACCAGCTCTTTCCCTACGGGTGGAAGCACCTTGTTACAACTTAGTGCGAACGCAAAGAGACGGAAAGCGCGATACACTCCGGCGAGGAACACGTTGTGCGGAGGGTTTCTCTCCACGAAAGTCTTGTGTCGTGACGTTGGAAGGGCCTTCAAATGTACGTGAGCTCGCCTCAGCAGCGCCTTCCACTGAACTCAGAGAAACAAGGCCACGTCCAACACGATTTCGGGCTAACCTCTTGGTTCGGGAAGCATGAAGCCGTTGGAGATGTATGTGTAAGCGTCTGACACTCAGCTCTCAAGGAACAAAACGGTAGAGAAATCGCCTTTCCACTACCATCTCCAGGGAAGAAGATGGAGGAAGGTTCCGACGTTAAAAGCGAAGGCACAAGTACTGTGCCATATAACACTGCTTGAGAACGAACTTGTGTCGAAAGCTTCTCCCAACTCAGATCTTGTTTCGGGAAGATCGAAGCGTTGTCAGTACTTTGTGTGAAAACACAGGGAAAATTCCACACGCTGAATGGTGAAGAAACATGTGGCTCGAATGTGACCACCAACACACTAGTAGTCCCCTAGAGAGGTGTGTGTCTGGAAATGGGAGGAAGCGTAAGGAACGTGCTATACACTTAAGTCTAAGAAACAACGCTGTGGCGGTGCGTTCCTTCGACTGCCATCTGCTTTGCTAAGGAACGAAGCGGCTTGAAGCAAAGTGTGAAAGAATCCGGAGGGGAAGGAAGAGAGATCTACCTTACTCGCGGAACAAATTCTTATGGAGGGCATTTCTCAACGAACACCATGTGTCACGACGATGGAAGGGTGTTCAAATGTAGGCGCCTTCGCCAAAGGAAAGGCATACACGAATCTCTGCGAAGCAAGTCTCTGTCAAACGCGACTTCGAGCTTCCAACTGGGTTCCCGCGGAATCCCTAGTCACCAAACGTACGTGTTGAATCCTAAACGAAGGGAGTGCTCTTCAGTCTGAAGAAACACCACTCCCGAGAAACCGTGTGTCTACTAACATCTTCCCTGAAAATGGTAGGCTTTTCCCATGGAAGTGTGAAATCGCAATGTATGGGCCCCATGCCTGTGCTACAGAAGTCCTTAGTGTCGATAGTCTGTCGCCATTCAAATCCTGTTCCGTGAGAAGTGTTTTCAAGAGTAGGAGTGAGAGCAGATGGAAAAGGACACGGTTTTACGTGTGAGAAGGAAATCCGTCAAGAAAGACATACACGGAAGGATGAGAAGCACTTTAGCATGAAATGGTGCAGGCACCTAGAATGGGCCCTGTGACGGTGCTTGAGAAACCACTTGTGAAGAAGTCTTCCCTCAACTATCATATCGTTTCGGTGAGAGGAAAGTGTTTTCCGTAGTGGGTGTGAAGGCGTAAGGGACATCGGCTCGACGTAGCTCTCCGCTTCGAATTGGCCTACTGTCGTGGCCATGAAGAAAGATGTGCATGGACATGGATAATGTGCGGAAGCGTAAGGAAGATGGCATACGTCTGTTAAACTCTAAGAACAAATCTCGAGGGTTGCCGTCCTTCGACTACCACCTCTTTTCGTAAGGATGGAAGCAGCTTGGGAAACCTAGCGTGAACGAAAAGCGATGGAACGCGCGATCCTCTACAGGGAGGAACCCGTTGGGCGGAGGGTTTCTCTCCATCAAGTCCTGTGTCATGGAGGTGGATGGGTCTTCAAATGCACGTGGACTAGCCTCAGTAGTAGTAGCCTCACACTGAATTCTGAGAAACGAGTCCATGTCCAACAGGCTTTCGTGCTAACATCTGGGTTCTTGAAGAAAGAAGCCTTTGGAGAGATGAGTGTTGCTATATAAGGTAAGGGTCTTACACTCACCTCTCAAGGAACAAAACGGTAGGGAAATAGTCTTTCCACTGCCACCTGCAGGGAAAAAGATGGAAGAACTTTCCAACGTTACCAGTGAAGGCACAACTCCTGTGCCATATACCACTGTTTGAGAAAGAGTTGTGTCGAAAGCTTCTCTCAACTCAAATCTTGTTTCAGGAAGATAGAAGCGCTTTCAGGACTTCGTGTGAACGCGTAAGGAAAGTGCCATACGCTGAATTGTGAAGAGACATGTGGGTCGAATGTGACCACCAACTAACAAGTTGTCCCCTAGAGAGGTGTGTGTGTGGAAATCGGAGGAAGTGTAAGGAACGAGCTCTACACTTAATTCTAAAAAGCAATGCTGTGGAGGAGCGGTCCTTCGTCTACCTTCTCCTTTCCGAAGGATCGAGGCGGGCATACGCCAAGTGTGAAAGGAAGCAGAGGAAAGGCCTGATATACCTTCCTCGTGGAACAACTTTGTATGGAGGGCTTCGCTCAATGGACACCATGGGTCACGACGCTAAAAGGGGTTTCCAAATGTATGTGAGTTCGCCAAAGGAAAGCCACAGACTCAACTGCGCGAAACAAGTCTGTGTCAAACCCGACTTCGAGCTTACGACTGGCGTCACGGGGAAAACATAGTCACAACAGGTATGTGTTGAATCCGAAACAGGCGGCGTGCACTTCAGTCTCAGGAAACATCAGTGCAGAGAAACCGTGTTTCTACGAACATCTTCCCTGAAAATGCTTGTCTATTCCAATGTAAGTGCGGCAGCGCAAGGCATGTGCCCCATGCCTGTGCCACAGAAATGGTCAGTGTAGATTGTCTCTCCCAATTCAAATCTTGTTCCGTGAGGAATGTTTTCAAGAGTATGAGAGAGATCAGAGGGGAAAGGTCATGCCTTCAAGTGGGAGAAGGATATCCTGGAAAGCCATACACCTACGTATGAGCGGCATTCTGGCATGAACGTGTGAAGGCATAGAGAATGTGCCGTCACCTGGGACGTTGCTTGACCAACCGCTTGGGAAGAAGTCCTCCCTCAGCTATCCTACAGTTTCAGGAAGATAAAAGTGTTTTCCGTAGTGGGTGTGAAGGCATGAGGGACGTACCCAAGAGTTAGCCGTCCGTCCCGAATGTGTCTCCTGTCGTTCCATGAAGAAGGATGAGTATGGATATGTATGATGTGAGGAAGCATGAGGAGGATTGCCTCCCCATGGTTAACTCTAAGAACAAATCTAGAGGTTTGCCGTCCGTCGACGACCCGCTCTTTCCCTACGGATGGAAGCACCTTGTTACAACGTAGTGCGAAAGGAAAGAGACGGAAAGTACGATACACTACGGTGAGGAACACGTTGTGGGGAGGGTTTCTCTCCACGAAAGTCTTGTGTCATGAAGTTGGAGTGCCATCAAATATACGTGTGCTCGCCTCAGCAGCGCCTTCCACTGGACACAGAGAAACAAGGCCACGTCCAACACGATTTCGTGCTCACCTCTTGGTTCGGGAAGCATGAAGCCTTTGGAGATATAGGTGTAAGTGTCTGACACTAAGCTCTCAAGGAACAAAACGGTAGAGAAATCGCCTTTCCACGACCATCTACAGGGAAGAAGATGGAGGAAAGTCCCGACGTTGAAAGCGAAGGGACAAGTACAGTGCCATATACCACTGCTTGAGAACGAACTTGTGTCGAAAGCTTCTCCCAACTCAGATCTTGTTTCGGGAAGATAGAAGCGTTGTCAGTACTTTGTGTGAAAACACAAGGAAAACACCACACGCTGAATGGTGAAGAAACATGTGGCTCGAATGTGACCACCAACACACTAGGAGTCCCCTAGAGAGGAGTGTGTCTGGAAATGGGAGGAAGCGTAAGGAACGTGCTATACACTTAAGTCTAAGAAACAACGCTGTGGCGGTGCGGTCCTTCGTCTACCTTCTCCTTTCCGAAGGATCGAAGCGGCCTTGCGCCAAGTGTGAAAGGAAGCGGAGGAAAAGCCTGATATACCTTCCTCGTGGAACAACATTTATGGAGGGCTTCTCCCAATGGGCAACATGGGCCATGTTGGGTTTTGCAAATGTATGTGAGTTCGCCAGAGGAAAGCCACAGACTCAACTGCGCGAAACAAGTCTGAGTCAAACCCGACTTCGAGCTTACGACTGGCGTCACGGGGAAATCAGAGTCACAACAGGTATTTGTTGAATCCGAAACAGGCGGCGTGCACTTCAGTCGGAGGAAACAGAGAAACCGTGTTTCTTCTAACATCTTCCCTGAAAATGCGTGTCTATTCCAGTGGAAGTGTGGCAGCGCAAGGCATGTGCCCCAGGCCTGTGCCACAGAAATAGTTAGTGTAGATTGTCTCTCCCGATTCAAATCTTGTTCCGTGAAGAATGTTTCCAAGAGTATGAAAGAGAGCAGACGGGAAATGTCATGCCTTCAAGTGGGAGAAGGAAATCCTGGAAAGCCATACACCGACGTATGCGCGGCATTCTGGTAGGAACGTGTGAAGGCATAAAGAATGTGCCGTGCCCTGTGACGGTGCTTGACCAACCGCTTGTGAGGAAGTCTTCCCTCAGCTATCATATTGTTTCAGGAAGATAAAAGTGTTTTCCCTAGTGGGTGTGAAGGCATGAGGGACGTACCCTAGAGTTAGCCGTCCGTTCCGAATGTGTCTACTGTCGTTCCATGAAGAAGGATGAGTATGGAAATGTATGATGTGAGGAAGCATAAGGAGGATGGCCTACGGGTGTTTAACTCTAAGAACAAATCTAGACGGTTGCCGTCCGTCGACGACCAGCTCTTTCCCTACGGGTGGAAGCACCTTGTTACAACTTAGTGCGAACGCAAAGAGACGGAAAGCGCGATACACTCCGGCGAGGAACACGTTGTGCGGAGGGTTTCTCTCCACGAAAGTCTTGTGTCGTGACGTTGGAAGGGCCTTCAAATGTACGTGAGCTCGCCTCAGCAGCGCCTTCCACTGAACTCAGAGAAACAAGGCCACGTCCAACACGATTTCGGGCTAACCTCTTGGTTCGGGAAGCATGAAGCCGTTGGAGATGTATGTGTAAGCGTCTGACACTCAGCTCTCAAGGAACAAAACGGTAGAGAAATCGCCTTTCCACTACCATCTCCAGGGAAGAAGATGGAGGAAGGTTCCGACGTTAAAAGCGAAGGCACAAGTACTGTGCCATATAACACTGCTTGAGAACGAACTTGTGTCGAAAGCTTCTCCCAACTCAGATCTTGTTTCGGGAAGATCGAAGCGTTGTCAGTACTTTGTGTGAAAACACAGGGAAAATTCCACACGCTGAATGGTGAAGAAACATGTGGCTCGAATGTGACCACCAACACACTAGTAGTCCCCTAGAGAGGTGTGTGTCTGGAAATGGGAGGAAGCGTAAGGAACGTGCTATACACTTAAGTCTAAGAAACAACGCTGTGGCGGTGCGTTCCTTCGACTGCCATCTGCTTTGCTAAGGAACGAAGCGGCTTGAAGCAAAGTGTGAAAGAATCCGGAGGGGAAGGAAGAGAGATCTACCTTACTCGCGGAACAAATTCTTATGGAGGGCATTTCTCAACGAACACCATGTGTCACGACGATGGAAGGGTGTTCAAATGTAGGCGCCTTCGCCAAAGGAAAGGCATACACGAATCTCTGCGAAGCAAGTCTCTGTCAAACGCGACTTCGAGCTTCCAACTGGGTTCCCGCGGAATCCCTAGTCACCAAACGTACGTGTTGAATCCTAAACGAAGGGAGTGCTCTTCAGTCTGAAGAAACACCACTCCCGAGAAACCGTGTGTCTACTAACATCTTCCCTGAAAATGGTAGGCTTTTCCCATGGAAGTGTGAAATCGCAATGTATGGGCCCCATGCCTGTGCTGCAGAAGTCCTTAGTGTCGATAGTCTGTCGCCATTCAAATCCTGTTCCGTGAGAAGTGTTTTCAAGAGTAGGAGTGAGAGCAGATGGAAAAGGACACGGTTTTACGTGTGAGAAGGAAATCCGTCAAGAAAGACATACACGGAAGGATGAGAAGCACTTTAGCATGAAATGGTGCAGGCACCTAGAATGGGCCCTGTGACGGTGCTTGAGAAACCACTTGTGAAGAAGTCTTCCCTCAACTATCATATCGTTTCGGTGAGAGGAAAGTGTTTTCCGTAGTGGGTGTGAAGGCGTAAGGGACATCGGCTCGACGTAGCTCTCCGCTTCGAATTGGCCTACTGTCGTGGCCATGAAGAAAGATGTGCATGGACATGGATAATGTGCGGAAGCGTAAGGAAGATGGCATACGTCTGTTAAACTCTAAGAACAAATCTCGAGGGTTGCCGTCCTTCGACTACCACCTCTTTTCGTAAGGATGGAAGCAGCTTGGGAAACCTAGCGTGAACGAAAAGCGATGGAACGCGCGATCCTCTACAGGGAGGAACCCGTTGGGCGGAGGGTTTCTCTCCATCAAGTCCTGTGTCATGGAGGTGGATGGGTCTTCAAATGCACGTGGACTAGCCTCAGTAGTAGTAGCCTCACACTGAATTCTGAGAAACGAGTCCATGTCCAACAGGCTTTCGTGCTAACATCTGGGTTCTTGAAGAAAGAAGCCTTTGGAGAGATGAGTGTTGCTATATAAGGTAAGGGTCTTACACTCACCTCTCAAAGAACAAAACGGTAGGGAAATAGTCTTTCCACTGCCACCTGCAGGGAAAAAGATGGAAGAACTTTCCAACGTTACCAGTGAAGGCACAACTCCTGTGCCATATACCACTGTTTGAGAAAGAGTTGTGTCGAAAGCTTCTCTCAACTCAAATCTTGTTTCAGGAAGATAGAAGCGCTTTCAGGACTTCGTGTGAACGCGTAAGGAAAGTGCCATACGCTGAATTGTGAAGAGACATGTGGGTCGAATGTGACCACCAACTAACAAGTTGTCCCCTAGAGAGGTGTGTGTGTGGAAATCGGAGGAAGTGTAAGGAACGAGCTCTACACTTAATTCTAAAAAGCAATGCTGTGGAGGAGCGGTCCTTCGTCTACCTTCTCCTTTCCGAAGGATCGAGGCGGGCATACGCCAAGTGTGAAAGGAAGCAGAGGAAAGGCCTGATATACCTTCCTCGTGGAACAACTTTGTATGGAGGGCTTCGCTCAATGGACACCATGGGTCACGACGCTAAAAGGGGTTTCCAAATGTATGTGAGTTCGCCAAAGGAAAGCCACAGACTCAACTGCGCGAAACAAGTCTGTGTCAAACCCGACTTCGAGCTTACGACTGGCGTCACGGGGAAAACATAGTCACAACAGGTATGTGTTGAATCCGAAACAGGCGGCGTGCACTTCAGTCTCAGGAAACATCAGTGCAGAGAAACCGTGTTTCTACGAACATCTTCCCTGAAAATGCTTGTCTATTCCAATGTAAGTGCGGCAGCGCAAGGCATGTGCCCCATGCCTGTGCCACAGAAATGGTCAGTGTAGATTGTCTCTCCCAATTCAAATCTTGTTCCGTGAGGAATGTTTTCAAGAGTATGAGAGAGATCAGAGGGGAAAGGTCATGCCTTCAAGTGGGAGAAGGATATCCTGGAAAGCCATACACCTACGTATGAGCGGCATTCTGGCATGAACGTGTGAAGGCATAGAGAATGTGCCGTCACCTGGGACGTTGCTTGACCAACCGCTTGGGAAGAAGTCCTCCCTCAGCTATCCTACAGTTTCAGGAAGATAAAAGTGTTTTCCGTAGTGGGTGTGAAGGCATGAGGGACGTACCCAAGAGTTAGCCGTCCGTCCCGAATGTGTCTCCTGTCGTTCCATGAAGAAGGATGAGTATGGATATGTATGATGTGAGGAAGCATGAGGAGGATTGCCTCCCCATGGTTAACTCTAAGAACAAATCTAGAGGTTTGCCGTCCGTCGACGACCCGCTCTTTCCCTACGGATGGAAGCACCTTGTTACAACGTAGTGCGAAAGGAAAGAGACGGAAAGTACGATACACTACGGTGAGGAACACGTTGTGGGGAGGGTTTCTCTCCACGAAAGTCTTGTGTCATGAAGTTGGAGTGCCATCAAATATACGTGTGCTCGCCTCAGCAGCGCCTTCCACTGGACACAGAGAAACAAGGCCACGTCCAACACGATTTCGTGCTCACCTCTTGGTTCGGGAAGCATGAAGCCTTTGGAGATATAGGTGTAAGTGTCTGACACTAAGCTCTCAAGGAACAAAACGGTAGAGAAATCGCCTTTCCACGACCATCTACAGGGAAGAAGATGGAGGAAAGTCCCGACGTTGAAAGCGAAGGGACAAGTACAGTGCCATATACCACTGCTTGAGAACGAACTTGTGTCGAAAGCTTCTCCCAACTCAGATCTTGTTTCGGGAAGATAGAAGCGTTGTCAGTACTTTGTGTGAAAACACAAGGAAAACACCACACGCTGAATGGTGAAGAAACATGTGGCTCGAATGTGACCACCAACACACTAGGAGTCCCCTAGAGAGGAGTGTGTCTGGAAATGGGAGGAAGCGTAAGGAACGTGCTATACACTTAAGTCTAAGAAACAACGCTGTGGCGGTGCGGTCCTTCGTCTACCTTCTCCTTTCCGAAGGATCGAAGCGGCCTTGCGCCAAGTGTGAAAGGAAGCGGAGGAAAAGCCTGATATACCTTCCTCGTGGAACAACATTTATGGAGGGCTTCTCCCAATGGGCAACATGGGCCATGTTGGGTTTTGCAAATGTATGTGAGTTCGCCAGAGGAAAGCCACAGACTCAACTGCGCGAAACAAGTCTGAGTCAAACCCGACTTCGAGCTTACGACTGGCGTCACGGGGAAATCAGAGTCACAACAGGTATTTGTTGAATCCGAAACAGGCGGCGTGCACTTCAGTCGGAGGAAACAGAGAAACCGTGTTTCTTCTAACATCTTCCCTGAAAATGCGTGTCTATTCCAGTGGAAGTGTGGCAGCGCAAGGCATGTGCCCCAGGCCTGTGCCACAGAAATAGTTAGTGTAGATTGTCTCTCCCGATTCAAATCTTGTTCCGTGAAGAATGTTTCCAAGAGTATGAAAGAGAGCAGACGGGAAATGTCATGCCTTCAAGTGGGAGAAGGAAATCCTGGAAAGCCATACACCGACGTATGCGCGGCATTCTGGTAGGAACGTGTGAAGGCATAAAGAATGTGCCGTGCCCTGTGACGGTGCTTGACCAACCGCTTGTGAGGAAGTCTTCCCTCAGCTATCATATTGTTTCAGGAAGATAAAAGTGTTTTCCCTAGTGGGTGTGAAGGCATGAGGGACGTACCCTAGAGTTAGCCGTCCGTTCCGAATGTGTCTACTGTCGTTCCATGAAGAAGGATGAGTATGGAAATGTATGATGTGAGGAAGCATAAGGAGGATGGCCTACGGGTGTTTAACTCTAAGAACAAATCTAGACGGTTGCCGTCCGTCGACGACCAGCTCTTTCCCTACGGGTGGAAGCACCTTGTTACAACTTAGTGCGAACGCAAAGAGACGGAAAGCGCGATACACTCCGGCGAGGAACACGTTGTGCGGAGGGTTTCTCTCCACGAAAGTCTTGTGTCGTGACGTTGGAAGGGCCTTCAAATGTACGTGAGCTCGCCTCAGCAGCGCCTTCCACTGAACTCAGAGAAACAAGGCCACGTCCAACACGATTTCGGGCTAACCTCTTGGTTCGGGAAGCATGAAGCCGTTGGAGATGTATGTGTAAGCGTCTGACACTCAGCTCTCAAGGAACAAAACGGTAGAGAAATCGCCTTTCCACTACCATCTCCAGGGAAGAAGATGGAGGAAGGTTCCGACGTTAAAAGCGAAGGCACAAGTACTGTGCCATATAACACTGCTTGAGAACGAACTTGTGTCGAAAGCTTCTCCCAACTCAGATCTTGTTTCGGGAAGATCGAAGCGTTGTCAGTACTTTGTGTGAAAACACAGGGAAAATTCCACACGCTGAATGGTGAAGAAACATGTGGCTCGAATGTGACCACCAACACACTAGTAGTCCCCTAGAGAGGTGTGTGTCTGGAAATGGGAGGAAGCGTAAGGAACGTGCTATACACTTAAGTCTAAGAAACAACGCTGTGGCGGTGCGTTCCTTCGACTGCCATCTGCTTTGCTAAGGAACGAAGCGGCTTGAAGCAAAGTGTGAAAGAATCCGGAGGGGAAGGAAGAGAGATCTACCTTACTCGCGGAACAAATTCTTATGGAGGGCATTTCTCAACGAACACCATGTGTCACGACGATGGAAGGGTGTTCAAATGTAGGCGCCTTCGCCAAAGGAAAGGCATACACGAATCTCTGCGAAGCAAGTCTCTGTCAAACGCGACTTCGAGCTTCCAACTGGGTTCCCGCGGAATCCCTAGTCACCAAACGTACGTGTTGAATCCTAAACGAAGG